>NW_009717821.1:0-52991 GCF_000703405.1 Apaloderma vittatum
TGTAGTTCCCCGGATCCTCTTTCCTGCCCTTATAAGGGCAGGAAACCCTTATTTGCAGGTAACCCCAGAATACCAAGGATGCCTGACTTTGGAGGACGTTTGAAGTACAAGGTATTCTAGCTGATCCTTGAATTTTGTCAAAAACAAATAAAACATGGAATTAGATGCTACTGCCTTAAAGATGATCTCTTTTTTCATCTGAAGCAATTCAGTTTCTGCGTGTTGCCCATTCTGTTCCTGTTACACTTAAGCTGGACTGTCTAAAAAGATAAATGCTTAAAAACATTTGACTTTGAACAGCTGAAAATGTTCATACTACTTTTTTTTTTTGCATTGATAAAGGCATCCATTTCTGTAATCTATGTATAGAAAACCATTATTATAGGGTTTAAAAAATTCTTCTAAAGTACAAGCCAGATCATTTAGGCTGCTGTTTTTGTCTTAGTGCAGGATATAACTACAAATGCTCTACAGTATGCCCTTACCACACAGAAATATTTGGCTATAGTTTAGTAAGCAGCTCAGGGTTCCAGTGTGGGGAGAGCCTCTAGACAAAGGTCAGTGCATATGTGGCCTGAATGGAGAAGTTCTTGAAAAACTTTCAGTTAGAAAGTGGGGACCTTAATGAAGACCCCAGTGAGTCACCTCAAATCTTAAGATGATGAAGGCCTAGAGCATTTTAAATTCAGTGCTGGTTGGTCATAGAAGCATTTGTCAAAATGATGACCATGGCACACTGACCAGTGTTAAGGATATTCACATCTCCAGGGTTGTGAATAGATGTGAAAAGCAGTGTTAAGTGTCTAGCAGAAAGTTATGGAACATATGATTCACATTTTTTTCTCTTCTATGCAGACAAATAGATGAAATTTCAAGCCCTGTGTGCTTATGCATAGCATACAGGTCTACAGGGGATCCCTGAAGCAGGTAGATGCTGCGGCAAATATGGCTTGCTAGATTTGAATAGCTTTTGATGTGAGTAGTGGTTTCTATTCAGCTTTGTGCTCTTTGGACAGAAAAAGCCAGTGTGGATTAATGAGTAGGTGGCTTTCTTTTTCTGACTTTGTGATGTATTCTATCCCTTGCTGGTGTGCAGTAGTCACTTTGATGGAGTTGTGTCTGCTTACCTTTGAAACCTACAGTAACACTGCTGTTACAGAGTTGTAATGTAAATTGTGTTTGAGTTATCAGAAACTATTGTTTTGAACTTCAGAAATTAGTGGGTGTTTTTCAGACACCAGCTATAGTCCCAATACTACCCGTGCCTGCTGCTGTCGGCCGGCCAGGAAGCAGGGGGACCTGAGACCGTGCCAAGGGATTCTGGGGCTTGGCACGAGGAGTGCTAAGACCGGCTCTCCTTCTTGGTGCCTTGGTTCCTCTGGTTGTAAAACATGGAGACAGCAACCATTTCCTCCCTCTGCTGCAAGAGATCTGTGTAATAGTGCTGTAGGCATGCTAAGTGATACTGTCATTGATTTTATCATTTAAATACCCTATCAAGAGATAACAAATTCCCCATGTTGTTAGCATGTTCTGTGTAAAATTTCTGACCTTTGACAGTGGCAGGGACTGCTGACCGCCTTTTCGTCCTGCACCACATTACCACAGCAGGCCGCCTCTCTGGGCCAGAGGCCACCCAGGCCTTACTTCACTGCAAATAGTAATAAAAGTCATTTTGTGACAGCATCGTTAATTATTGCCAACAAAACAGAATGATTCACTTTTGCTAGTGCCGGGCTTGCAGCTTGATAACCAAAGTTTCCTATAAGGAATAAAGGGAGAATTTATAAGCTGTGCAGAATAGGAACTCTCAGTTGTCTGAAGTGTGCTAGAAGGCAGTGAGCCCGATTTCACAACAGTATTACTCCAGTTGTGTTCTGATTTAGCTTTACTTATTGCAGTGGAGTAACCCTGAAGAAGTGCAGTGGGGAATTAGGCCAAGAATACAAACAAGCCAACATATATAATGATGGTTGGAACGTGTGGCAATCTCAACATGTAGCCAAAAATCAGCGGGGTCCTCCTCAGGCCCAGGAGAGGCCTGGTGAGGCCGGGAGAGCGACGGTGCTGTGTCCCGGCACAGCCCTGAGGCACCCCTGTCCCAGCAGGGTGTCCATATCTTTGGGTGGCTTCTTTAGGACCTGTGTCAGCCTGAAACTTGCCTCCAGGCTGAGCAGTGGAAGAGAGGCTGGTTTTTAGGAGAGGTGAAGGTGTTGTCCGGAACTTGGGAATAAGAGAGTGGGTCTTGTGACTGGCAGGGCTTGCAGCCTCACTCAAGAGCTCTGGCAACTCATTAGGCTCAATAAAGCTTTTCCTCTCAGAAAAACTGCAAGCTGTCCAAATTCTGTGTTGCTAATGGTGTGAATCAGAGGCCAGAGTTTGGCTCTCAAAGCTCATTTATGTAAAACTGGTTCACAACTGGTACTAAAACTTAAGAAATGGGCTAAGAAAACAAAGGGTATCTTACCCATGGCTTACGTTATTGTATCATTACATGGCAGCATTGCAGATAATTCTTCTAGGAATCAGTTTAAAACAGAATGTAGATAAAAGGAAGAAGGCATTAGAACAGAACCTCAGATGATCTTCAGACCTTGTGATACAGATCTAAATATGCATTGCTTTGTTGACAGAGATGCATCAGTGGGAACCTGACTTAGATTAATGTAAACACTAGATTTTATCGAAGAAAATTGCCCTGAGTCAGAATGTTACATTATGTAAATTACTGAGTCTGTGATATTTGTCTGCATGTTTTATGAAACGGAAATAGGAAAAAAATATCAAGGACTAGAATTAACAAGTTTTGTCTAGTTGAAAAGCAGTTTTGGTAATTTTTAATTGCCTTTCAGTACTCTTGTCTTTGTATTTCAGCGAAAAATAAACTGTCTACATATAGCTTAGAGTCTTTGAGAGCTGGCCTTACCTTTGTCCTTGAATCTGTTGAGCAAAGGCAGAAACCTTGGACATTTTGTTCCCTCTTATTAGTTATTCGAACTGTTGTAGCCTCCAAACAACAAAAGAAGTAGCTGTTTGGGGTCAGACTCCCACTTCATTTACATTGAAGTAAATCCAGCCTAGTCTCTTTGTAATTTGGTGTAATTACTCTGAATTTTTACTGTTGCTAACAAAGTCAGAATTCAGCCTGTGGACTGTAAAATTAATTTTATGTTCTGAACAGTTGTGTGTGTTAGGAAGATCTGTTCAGCCAGCATTTTATGTAACTTGTACCAGCCTTAAGTCTGTAAAAAAACTGTTGTCAAGGTCTGCAAGGAAGATGTGAACAGCAATGTTGAGTGTCTAGCAGAAAGTGCATAGAAAATGGGAAGCTAAGTCTTAAATTCTCTGCTTAGGTAGATTACCACTGAGAAGGAAATAGGCAAATGACCGTGGATTGGATTAGTGTCCATATATTTCAGAAAGTGATAAAGATTGTTATATATATATATATATAAAGGTGAGTAGTGAAAACCTATAGCTGATCCTGAACATGGAGACTTTCTTGCTCAGAAATGTTAGCCACACCAAGTCACAAAGCCTCTCACTGTTCAGATAGAGGCACCACGCTGGTACAACCTGGGTGCACTAGATACTGTACCTTGTCATGCCAGTTTATTCTCAGTGGGTTATTTCCTGGCTTTCAGCATCCAAGAGGATTTTAAAGTTTCTGAGAAAGGGTCTGATCATGTGCAGTTCTAATTTCTGCCATTAACAAATTGTGAATCAGCTGAAGTTTGAGGTGTTAAATGCATGAGTTCATTTGAGCTTTCGTTTTCTGGGGTGATAAATCTATGCTTAAGACAGCAGGTTAAGAAAAAGAATATTTTTTCCTTTGTAGAGTTCACCCCTTCATTTTCCTTAGAATTATCAAAATTCAGTTTATATTAAGAGTCCTGTAGTTCCTAATATATCTCGATGATCAAGACTGTCAAATCTTGTTGTGATGAGTCAACTCGTGCTGATTTATATCATGTACCTAGTATACGTAGAAAACATGTATTTTAAAATTAGATAAAGCACTTTTTTTTTATGATGTCTTAAAATATTGATCTGATTAAAATGAATTTTACTGGCTGTAGTCCATTAGGACCAGCGATAAAGTCTTATGTCTAATCATTGTAGTTATCTGTGTCATATATTATAATGAGTCAGAGCCTTGAGGTTGAAATCTGTATTTGAAGAGACAGTTATTTAGTCTTGCAGAAATTCTCATTCTCTGCTTTCTAAATGCCAACGTTAGCTCTACAGCAGCAGTTTCCATTTGCGATCCACTCAGCAAAAGTTTATGTCACTTCTTTGTTGAAGTCAGTTGCAGGAAAAATAAGCTGTCACGTCTCCAGCAAACACTAACGTGGAGAAGGCAGAAATGCTGCAAGCTACCCTTCAGGGAGCTTTAGCAGGAGGCCAGAACTGTGCATGGTGATTACATGCCCAGCCAGAGAGTCATTCCTGTCATCCACAAAGCCTCATCTGTGGCAGAAAAGAAGTGATGGAGCAGTTGTGAATTGTGGAGGAGGATTTCAGGGGCACTCCTGCTCCCCAGGACGCCAGCAGCGCCTCGACCAGCCCTTCTTGTGAGTGGGTAGTGCTGCAGCAGCCCGTGGTCCTGGGTCTGGCGAGGGTTACCTTGGGCTATGCAGGGCTCTGCTTTAAAAGATCCCACAAAAGCTTCATAAAAGAAGGGACTTAAGAAAAGTAACCTCCAGAAGGAGTGTGTTTGCCCCTCCATAGCAGGAGTATTGCGTGGAAGTTAATAGCCAAAGGATTTTTTTAGGGCTGAGTCTGCCCTTTTAGGAGTTTTGCTCTCCTCTCTAATTGGCAATGGTAAGAGTGGCATTTTGGAGAAAACCAAGATATGAGACCTCTAGCAAATAGGAGACCTGTGGGCTGCTTTGATGTGTCCCACATGTCAACCAAGTGGTTTATCGTCATAGGGAGCGTGTAGATCAAGCTGGCTTTATTTCCAGCCTTTATTTGTTTCTACATTTATTCATTGAGCAAGTTCACTTAAAGTTTTTCTAGCTATAGGACAAAAAAGAAAACGACCACCAAGCAACCATGAAGAGACCATTCTGCAGATTCTGTTCTGGTGAAATGTGAAGAATGACTCATAGGGAGAAGTACTTTACCAAGTTATGTCAGGTCAACGTTGAGTTTGTTGTACTTTAACCAGATCAGTCGCAGTTGTTTGAGTCCGTCTTTTAAAGCTTATTTAATTTGTTTTTATTTACCAAACATTCACTTTTCTCTGGACATTAGAAACATGAAGTGTTTCTACAAGCAACTTTCATGCTTGCAATTTAGCTGCTACAACACGCAGATTGTAGGGAGCGTTCAGCTGCACACAGCAGGCAGCAGCAGACCTCACGATTGACAGCTATCCTGTGTGGCTGGTGCCACTGCCTTGGGACACAGCTCGCTTTGTGCCAGGGCCAGGCCTAGTTCAGCAGAACAGGAAATATGATGTTCAAAGAAGAAAGGCAGATTTTGGGGAAACTAAGTGCTACCAACAGTAGCTCAGTGGGTTGGAGAATGTAAAATGGCTGCAATTGCCATGTGTAAGCATTAAAAGTAGGCTGGAGTTGATTATCTGCTGTGTCTCCAAGCAGAGGGTGTAAACACTGGCTGCTGCAGTAACTGAGCTGCTGTCTGCAATTAAAGCTAACTAGTAGTTGCTGACCCACAGCCTCCTGTTACAGGCATCTCTCCCTCCCTGGACCTAGAGGAACTGAGCTGCAGCTATTGTGGAAGTTTCACCAGCACACGTGAGCCAAAAAAGTTTGCATTTTCAAAAGCCTGAGAATTCGTTACTGTTGTAAACTATTCTAGAATTCAGATGTCTTTGAAACCACAAGCCCTGGTGCCAGGCTGCACTCTTGGGCTGGTCTAAGTAGGGGGCTGCAATGAGAGCAGGCTGTGCTGTCTGAAATCTGCTGCGGGACCCCTTCCAACTGTCTGTTTGGTTTGGTCCCTGGCTCCAAGTTACAGGCTGGCCTCTGAGGTTGTTTGGCCGAGGAAGGATTTTCGAAAGAATTACATTCATAGTCAGGGTGCTCAAAGTGTCCTGAACTCAGGTCTTGCCACAGTCACATATGCTGTACTTAGGAAGTTTACATCAGCGGCTTTTTGTCAAGGGATTTCTCATGATCGGTTCCAGAAAACCTACAACTAGTTCTACCTCTGTGTGCTCATACACTTTCTTACAGGTTTGTGCCTGCCTGGAGGGCTGTCAGATGTGTAAGTCATGTCTGTCAATCTGAAAATGTACTTGGGTTTTTGTTTTTCAAGTAGGAAAGAAACTTCAAGGAAGAAGTAGCAAAAGGTGTGAGTGAATAAAGATGTGTTTGTGCAGCTAGTATACATGTGAGCTTTGACTGCATTTGGTTTGTTATAAGCTTGCAGCTTTAGAGGTATTTTTAAAGCTCATTTACTTCACCGATAGTTGAGAGTTTCTGCTAATCCTTGCTGAAGCCTTGATTTTTGACACAGTACTTAATCAGCATGTTACTTCTCAGTGCTACCAGCAGCACACAAAAAGTTGAAATGATTAATCAAGTTATTTGAACAGATTTCAACAGGATTAAGAATTAACAGGAGTTCACCAAAATTTTCCAGCTGAGATGCCGACTAGGGTTTTAGTTCTACTCAGGTCAGGAAGTTAACGTGTAACAAGACAGTATCTCTTGTGAGCAGTGCTTGTAACTTAAACTTAAAAGGTGCATAGACAGATATTTTCAGTGTAGCAATGGCCACAGGTTTCTGGCAGAAAACTGTTTTTCAGGCTCAGTCCTTTAAATACTTTGATGGCTATTCATTCTTAACCGTTTCTCTTAGAGAAAGAAGCACCTGAAAAGCAGTAACTGGGTTATTTCATTCATTAAAATTCGCCTAGGACTGATAGTCCAAGGGTATATGCTGGCCTGATGTCATTGAAGTTCAGCTCTGGATCGGAACCTCACAGCTCAGGCCCATCTCGTGGTGAAACTGAAAACACTTGCAGCCTTATGCTGGCAGCTGGAGCATACAAAATAAACGTTTTAAAATTTAGTTTGAAGTGTGGTTATGGTCAGAGAAGTGACTGTTAAAAAGGCATCTCTTACTCAATAGACATGTTCCCTCTGTGTCCTTCTGCCGATCTCACCTAGGGCAAGTAGTTACTACAGTCAGTGCTGCAAAACCAGTAACACTGGTACAAAGAGCTAGATTCCCTCCTGCTATGTGCATTATTAGCAAAAGTATTTGCGATTTTCTAGTGCAGATTTTGAATAATTGGATGATGGGCCACAAGAGAGAATAAAGTAGCTTGATTTTTCCAACTGAAAAGAGATTTTTGGTCTCAAAACTAGAAAGAAATTACTGGAGAGTATTTAAACTAAGCTGATCTGACCAGAATGACTAAGAGTAAACCTGAAACCCCTTCATGTCGTTTTAACATCAGCTTTAGAGGCCCTCTTAAATAACACAGACGAACACTGCTTCCTGGCTTGTTTTTGCAGGCACTGTATTGCCATTTTTCCTTGACTTGGGTTTCTTGCTTGTTTAATGTTGCAGTGATGATTTTCAAGTTGATAAATAAATAAAATCACATATGAGAATCTCCAAGGGCTGAGCAATGGAGCAGTAAGGTCATAGAAAGAATGGAACGTGCAATTCTAAAAGATTTTTCTGTGGGATGTGCCAATGATTCTTCAAAATTACTTACTGGAAAAATGCTAGGCTGCAAAGCAATAAATCTGATCTTCAAGTGTGGTTTTGCTTTGAAAAACAACAATGTAAAATGCCACCTTTGTGCTCAACTGATTGTTGCTTTGTACATGTGAATCCAGATATGTCTTCCCTTTACTGCATTGCCAAAAATATTTTCTTCTGCTTTTTCACTCCAGTTACCTTTGAAGAGTCTGTGTAACTCCAAGGGCCATTGGTTTCTGTTTCCTGTTTTGAATAAGCAGCATTGTTATTACTGCTTTTTAATTTTCATTTCTGAGACAAGAGGTGAAAAATATTGTAAGCACGTGAAAGTGCAAGTACTTTCCTTGTGGGGATTCCCAAAGAACCTAACCTGTGTAATCCTGTTAGAGTCCCCCTCTGTATTTATATGTTTAACTACTTTAGAAAGTCTGTCCTATACCAATTGAAGAGTCATTCATGTTCAAGCTTGATTGATGTTTAATGATATCAAAGAGAAACAGTTCTGATAAACAACACTTCTGGCAATTGGCCTCCATTCCTTGAAGTGGCACGTGACAAGGAAGGATCCCAGCTCAGTTCATGCATCCTAAGCTAAACTTTTGGCCTGGGTCACTTGAACAGAATCTAACGTGGGAATCGGTGGCATACAGAAAGCAGGACACATGACAGTACTGTTGCAGGGAGTTTCAAAGCAAAGTTGCGTGCTGAATACACGCGTCGTCAAGTACGAGTATCTGAGTTCTGAAACCTTCCCTGGAGGGGCTGGGCAGGAAGGAGGGAATGCAGCAAAAAGCTCTCAGAGAAATGAAATTAGTGTGGTTTTGTACTACTCCTGGGCTTCTGTTACATGTGAAATTCTAAAAGCAGAGTTACATATTTTTGCCTTTCTCCTGGAGATTTAATGGTTTTTTTGACTTAAAAAAAGCAATTTTTAAACACTTCCATGTTTTGCAAAACAGCTGCAGTGATACAGAGGATACAGGAAAGTAACAGTCTGTCTACCAAAATTTCATGACTAATCTGTTACTTTGTGTTTAAAATAACAATAAAAAATGACTTGAAGAATAGCTTGTTGATTTCTAACTGTGTTAAAGCAGCTTATCATATAAATTTACAAAGAAGCAGCCTCATAATGATAGCAATATATCTGTGAGACAGTGTTAAATAAGAAATGTCTTCTCTAACAGAGCTATTTTTTCTTCTTCCCTAGGTGAATATGTATTAATAAGGTCCCTTCTTATTTCTTCTAGGCACCAGTAACAGATGTGCAGTTTGGCCCTATGAGACTTCATCAAAATCAACTTCAGGTAATACAACACTTCAAACTGAAATCTTAATTTCTAAAACTTCACAGATGTTAGCTTAAAAATTATGACTGTGTTTTTTGAGGTATAAAGGTCTTCTCAAAGCATTTTTGTCAGGTCAACAATGTGCATCTAACAGATTTTTATGACAACATTACATGATATCCTAAAAATCCCGCCTCATAAAAATAGAGCTATCTGCAGTTCTTTGTGCTGTCAGTTAGCTTGTAATCAGTTTAGTGTGTGCCTTGTTTTGTAGTTTGCTGGTAGTCAATTCTTAATCAAAATCTCATCAAAGTAATACTAAGCCAAATGTCCTGTCAAGGTCTATTGCACCAGCATTACTACTAACATCAACCAAACTTGCAATATCATCACAAAAGGTATGAAGTCAGCTTGGCACAGTATGTTTTTCTGTTATTCATTGTTGACTGGAATTAATTCCCACTCGGTCCCCATGTGTTGCCTGGTCTAGTCGAGAGGTGGCGTCCCTGCCCATGACAGGGAGGTTGGACTAGATGATCTCTAAGGTCCCTTCCAGCCTGGGCCATTCTATGATTCTATGATCCTCCTTTATTTCTTTATTAAGAAAGGTTGAATGTCAGCTGTGCCCTTCTTTTGTCTGGTATAGGTATAAAGTTTGCAGATACATGACTCCTTTGGACTGCTCTGAAAATTCTGTATCACAAGGCATATAGAACCATTAATAATTCAAAGTGTTCCTCAGGCAGTAATTAACAAAACTTCTGAGTGAGAGTAATCTGGACCTGATGATTTGAAAATGTCTCTCTTGAAGAACTCCAGTTCAACATCTTCCAGAGCTATCAGAACAGAGAATAATATCATTGAACATCAGATCTTAGGACAGATTCATACAGCTGTTAGCCAAGTATGAATTAGAAACGTTCCTTGAGTATTTCTGCCTCCTTTATTGTTATTAATCATTGTATCACTTTTGCCCATAGGCCACTCTAAAGTTCTACCAATTTATCCTGCTAATATAGCTGGCAGGCATGAGGGAAGGAGAAGTAGGACAACTTCACATTTGTGCCAGAGTCAATCACATAACTCAGGTCTGCTGACTTTCTGTGCTGTTGCTGAAAACCATTCTTCCACTGTTAAAGAGTGCTCTAAACTAACTTCACTAAATATAGCCCAAAGTATGACATGTTTTCGCAAACAGTTTTGCAGGTTGCTATAAAAGGAATCTGAACTGAACGAGTACAAAGTCCTTCATTCTTAGAGAAATATGCATTACATGGAAACATCAAGATTTACTGGTAGACATTCCATCACCCTTGTCCAAAGTGTAACCAGCACCGGAATCTCTAAAATCACCTAGAAGATAAATGGCAGTGGGATGTGGTGCTAGTTACACATGCTCCACATTATTGTCTGACCAAAGCATATATCTAAGTGCGGTTTGATTAAATTACTGAAGGATTGGTGTCTTGGGACAATAGATCAAATGCTGGTTTAGTTATCCACCTTTCCCAAAAGGCTTCATAAACTGAGTCATCCTCAAAATCAACACTAACATAGCTCTATAGTCTGCCATTCTGTGGATTCTTTCAGGCAGAAGAAGTTTTCTTCTGCAAAATATTGTCCTGATGCAAAGTACAATCACATCAGTGAGAGTCTTCTTTAGCAGACTTAATGTTTATATTCTGTACCTAGAATTTGAAATACATTTTAGAAGGAATTGAGCCTTATCATACTTGGAGTATGTAGATATTGTATTGATTTTAAAAAGGCTCAGAGAGATTAATGTTAGCTCAGTGGTTTGAGCACGGTGCTGGCAACAATGACCAACACCGAGGTCGCGGGTTCGATTCCCGCTCGGTCCCCATGTCTAGTCGAGAGGTGTCCCTGCCCATGACTGGGAGGTTGGACTAGATGATCTCTAAGGTCCCTTCCAGCCTCGGCCATTCTATGATTCTTTGATAATGTTACACGGCAAGTTAGAACAGAACAAATACTGGCTCGTGGGTCTGACTTCCAGTTCTAGATTTCAGCCACAGTAATCTCCTCCTGTGATATAAATCCCAGGCAAGCTTTGCAGACGAGGCACAGAAGTACAGCTTGTGACTTCAGTTTCGTGTGAGCTTATCTCGACCAGCTTGTCTGCAGTTTCCAGAAACCTCACAGAGTGGGCTGCACCCAGTACCCCAGAGAACTAGAATGAGATGGAGCATAAAGCACATTTTTTCACCATGCCATTGAAGCACTGCTAAATATTAATTCACATAAGGTGAACCACAGCATTATTTTTTCTAGAATATGATCCTAGCAAGAAAAATATAACCCAAGAAAATGGTTGTATGTGAGACAGTATCAGTGAAGAAAAGTAGCGTCACTGTTATTTCACGTAAACTGTCTGAAATGTAGGCATCTAGTCTCAACTGATTGCCGAAGCTAGCGTCCCAATTGTAGCTGGTGTCCCAAACTTATTCATCCCATGTGGATATAAATGGTTCTGGCAGACTGTTTTATCCTCTTGAAACACCACAACAGCAATATTCTGTAGAAAGCAATTCTGTTAAAAATAATGGATTAAGCTTTTAGAGTGGTTTTAAAAGACATTAAGAACAGGCAAAATCATGGAATCTACTGTATATGTAAGACTTGTTTGAAACGACTGACTGTCTGTCTTTAACCTAGGTACTTTTAGTGTTTGCCAAAGAAGATAACCAGAGTAACGGGTTCTGTTGGGCGTGTGAGAAAGCTGGATTTCGGTGTAATATTGCCAGGACACCCGAGTCTGCACTAGAATGTTTTCTTGATAAACACCATGACATTATCATCATTGATCATAGACATTCCAGATACTTTGATGCAGAAGCATTATGCAGGTAAGCACCATTTCAGTGTAATTAATGCTTAACTATACAGTTAGCACATCATCAAAAGTTTTTTTTCTTTTATATGACCCTTTTATAAAATCTGTTGAACAACAGTATTTTTTGGATAGATGTCCACTGATGACGTCAAATAATGATACCTCAGTGCTTTACATCTGATAGCTGCAGTGTTTCTGGTTGTGTGCTAGGATATCTGAAGCTCAATCTGGCTCGGAGCCATAGCATACAAATTTCTTGCCATGGTGAACTGTTGGTTTTTTTTCAAATACTGGTTCCTTGTTTGCACATTAAATTAACTGCAAAGATCGCATGTGCCACAGAGCAATTTAATGAATGCATTCACTTCCTTAGTGTTCCGAATTTTTTTAAATGTCACTTACTGTTGAGTAACTCCAGATGCAAACAGGCAGTGTTTTGTGTGCACGTTTCCATACCTACAACATTTGAAAATCTGTTATGAAGAGCAAAGTTGCAAACTGATTCCAAAAATACTTTCACACACTGCCGTAAAGTATGAAAAGGAATTGAAAGGATTTGCCTTTCTGAGACTCTCCACAGAGACCTGACAGGCAGAGGTGCCTTGCTTCAGTGACTTTCCAGTGAAATACCCCTTGGGAATGTGTCTAGACTAAACAGCCTGTGGGGTGGGGTTGGCAGGGTCGGATTATGTACCCCGGGGTGAGCATGGTGGGTTCAGGGCAGTGGGACAAAGGCTCTTCTTGCTAAACTAAAGGAGCTAGATAAGATCTTTCTCAGGCAAAGACTAGATATCAGCGCTGTTCCCCTTGTTACATTTTTACCAATCTGTCCTGGAATAAAGTATAATGCTCCTTAAAGGAGTGAGGCCAAGTCCTTCAAACAAGTCCATCACATGCCATTTCAGAGGGGAGGATTTTCACTATTCCCCCACTGAGAGTATCTGAGCTTTAGATTAATGTACATTGTCTCTGTCTTTTTTATGGAGCCTCAGACACTGCTAAATTTACTCTCCTTTCTTAGTGGTCCAGCAGGCTCAAGATTTGGGTTTCAGTTAGTTGTTAAACCGTTTCAAAGAGACATTTTAAGAAAAGTACTGAGTGAAGATTTTGTAGTGTCTTGTTTTCTGCAATATGAACTTGAAAAAATGATTTCCCTTTTATTTAAAGGTCTATCAGAACAACGAAACCCTCAGAAAATACAGTCATTATTGGTGTAGTACGAAGGTAAATACTCATATATTCACTTTCATGTGATCAACAAAATGTAAATCTTAGCATCAGAAAAGTAAATACTACATTAAAAAAACTTGAATTAGGACTTCTTACTGTGCTACTGATAACGTGTTATACCATATAGAGTTCTATACCATATAGACCGCATTATGGGGACAGGATTTTTGATTTGTAGTTATTACTAAAGAGGTGTCACTTCAGGGTTTTTTTGGTTTGTTTTGGTTTTTTCCCCTCTGTGGATCACTGGAGGCTTTAGGGGTATATTTCACATAACCTCTGCAACATCACATACAAAACTCATAGATCTGTATTTTGGTGTTAATAAAAATAACACTTTGAACATTTCCTGATCTGTCTTTCAGTCTGATTAATCTCAGTGCAAACAGATCTGTTGAGTTACAAAAAAAAGGTGTAGAACAATTTGATCAAAGTGGCATCTGACTGTAGAAGTTTTAAAAATAACATAAGCTATATTATGACATCTCAGTAATGCAGTGCATAAGCTTTTTTCCTTCCTTCTCCCTCTAAAAACATTACTTGTATGTCATAAAATCATATACAAGAAACAAGAATGCAATATATTTAATCTGAATGAAGTAAATAGAAAATAATTTCCTTGAAGTACAATTATGGGAATGTCCATTTCTCAGAAAATATTTATTCTGAAAACTAGTTCTAAGATGTTGAAATTTTCCATTGAAAATCCTGTTTTCCACCACTATCCCTAGTGAACAAAAGATCCTCATTAAACCTTTCAAGGGATTCTGTCATGGATATCTTCTTTAGTATTTTTATGCTGGGAAGTCTTCTGACTGGTAATCATTGCTTTTACAGTCAAAATTATCTCTCATCAAACTAATACAAAAGAAAAAAGAAAAAAAAGGAGTGAAAGAGCAAACTAATTCAAGAGCATCTTACGTACATCATAGAGAAAGGCACCTGTAGTTCAGTGAGCCAGCAGTTCCTCTCAAAAGTGAGGAGAGCTTAGAAGCTGGGCTTGCTGATTTCCATTTAGGAAGTTGCTCAAAAGGAGATTTTCCCTGCAATTTATTTTTGTCATTTCAAAATGTTCATCTTGTGTGTTGGGACAAGATAATAACCCTGTGCCGCCGCAATGTCTCAGAAGCTTGAGTTCTCAAACTTTTCAGATGTGTCTGGTAGCCCTGGCTGCTGGAAGCTTCAGAAGTGCCTTTGGCTGCCACTGGGACTGAGTTGACTGTGTCGAGTTCCCATGTGCTAAACACAAGCATTCTTGGGTTGCCATTTAGGATTTCACAGATAGAGAACTTCCACACGTTTCCTTTCTTGCTCTAAGAAGCATATTCGAGAAAAAGCCTGACATTTGCCCAATAGCATACGGAGGGTCTCTCCTTCATTTTCCTGCAGTTCACTGGTTTTTGTTGTGGTTTTTTTTTTCTTTTTTTCCCTGCAGAATGCCTGTCCTCTTATTTGTGCTTTTTGGAGGCAGCATTACCAGATAGCTGGCATGAGGAATGGGGAGATTTTTCTGACAGCTGCCCTTCTCTCTCTGCTTAATCTTGAGCAAAACTTGTGCTGTAGTAGGCATCATTCATACATAAGAAACAAGTGCATGGAAAACAAAAATAAGAGGTGCCATAAGATTCAAAACTTCACACATAAATTAAAGTTACTGCTAAACTTCACTGATTTCTATCTGCTCATTTACAGAAAGTTACCATCATGGCCTTTCTTCTGGATTCCAGCCATGCATTCACACATGTTAGAGTGTCCTCTAACACTTAGTATAGGCAAGTTTGTCAAAATTCAGAGATCTCCTTTTAGGAGTATGTCACCACCAAATGTCCTAGTAGAAGGCACTGGGTAGGCAACACTAAAATATCCGTCTTTATTCAGGCATCTTGACTTGCCCACCTAAGATTTGGTGTACTCAGATAGCAAGTAATTTCTTAAAACTTTGACCATGTAGAATTTCAAGTGCATCTTTGATTAGGGATGGCATAAGCAACGAAGAATCCAGCACTAAAAAAGAAGGAATAGTCCAACAGTCTCTGGTATTTAATTTCTTTTATTGAAGTTTTAGGGTTTTTGTGAGGTAAGCGACTCATTACATGCAGAAAGGAAAATAGTATTTTGGGTTATCCATGCCAAAGATGAAAGCTTATGAAACTCAAACCAGTACGTTTTATTCATAAATCCTATAAGGATCTAACCATATTAGCCTTTAGTGTGACGTCTAGGGTACAAGTATGTCAGTGACTTGTGAAATTTGGTCTCAGTTGTACGGAAATAACCTCTGACATTATCATCCTTCTGTAAAAGGCACGCTGATCGTGAAGAGTCATCAATATTGCCCCTGATCTCTGCTGGCTTCACAAGGGTATGTTTGTTTTATACTCTGCTGGGTAGCTCTGACATTGCGCATTTGTCATGCAAGAATCTACCTCGAAGTGTGGCTGTCAGTGACCTGTAAATCTCATTCATGCTGCTCCTTCTTATATATAGCTCATATATAGCTTATATATAGCTATATATAGCAGTTCTGAATTACCACACATAGGATAGAATTAGAAAAACGCTGGCTAAGTAGGTGGATATTCTCAGGAATACAAGAAGTGGTGCTGAGACTTTTCCACTTCATACATTTTTTTCAGAGCAAGTATATGATGCTCTGCTTGAAGGTTTGACAGTGACTATAGCAGAGCCAAAGTTGAGCTTGCAATGAGCAATGGAAAGTGCTGTGGGAAATCTCTTCTATCAAATGCCAATTCCCGTCTGTAAGCAGGCTTCAGGCACTGTCAAGTGCTGTTATCTATTGTTTGGAGGTACCTGAAAAGTTTTACATTGAATCTGTTCCTTGGCAACTATTCCAATTAAGCAGGAAAGGTGCTTATTAGTGCGTCAGTTAAGTGGATTCCTCATTGTGTGAATCTGACAATGGAACAAAAATGTGCACGATTTACAATGTGATTCAGAATATTTGGTTGTGTGCTCACCAGATTTTTTGCTATCCCATCACAATCAGTTTGCACCTATTCGCTTATTTGTATTAAGGTCCTAATACAGGCAATGCTAGCCTGAAAAGAACTGTGCTTATATGTGCAGAGTCATTCCAGTGGGCGTGTAAGTAATCCAAAACAGGTTCTGAATTATTTATGGATCAGAGCCTTGGAGATGAGACTAATGGCAAAGCAGAACATTTTCTTTAGCAGCCTTGATTTGGTGACTTATCTTTGATAATCAATCCTCCCTCCAAAACTATTGATGCCTGTGACAGTTTAGCTTGAACAAAGATTTACCATTCAGACTCATACCTGGTAAATATGAGATGTTTTTTAAAAACATCAAAGATACCTAGATCATTGCTATATCAGCCCCGAAGTGAATAGCTGTATTCAACAGCAGGTGTATTCATCAGGACATTTTGCTTTCTTCTGTGTATACAATTCGGGATACTATCAGTTGGAAACTCATAATAATCTCAAATTTTGATGACTGGAGACACAGAATAATTTTTTCACAGTTATATAACTAAGTAGCATGAAGGCATGTAACTTCTTGGAAAGTAGCTCATTTCATGTATTGATCATTTGGACAATTGCAGAGTATAAACAGATTGGTTGAACCTCATTGCTATGAGGATCCATCACCTTTTCAAAATGCAGTTGCGTGAAGAATTTTATTAGTCCCCAAAAACAATCTCATGTTGTTTGCATTACAACATGATAATTTTTGGCATATCTACTCCTTCTTAATTCTTTATCAAGCCAAAGAAGACAGCTTCATATCTTTGAGTATGGAATTATGTATTAATGAAATGTTTCTAACCTTTTATTTGCAGAGATACGTAGAAAATTCTAACATAATGGCCTGTTACAATGAGTTGATTCAGCTGGAATTTGGAGAGGTGCAGGCACAATTCAAACTAAGGTAATTTTACTGAAACCATTATCAACAAAAAATGCCAATTCAGCCACATCCTTAAAAGAGTATTTATTTTACTGTACAGTAGTTAATTGCAGAATGTCAGTTAGCTGAAGAAAATATTTTAATCATTTAAGTACAACTTTATTCAGTATGGAGTTGGAATACCTTATTGTCATATACAGTAAAAATTATGAGGATTAAATTTAACCAAGTGCCTTTTTTTTTTTGGTCTTCAGGGCATGTAATTCATTATTTACAGCATTAGAGAAAAGTCAAGAAGCCATTGAGATCACAAGTGAAGACCATGTAATACAGGTTTGTTCCAGTTATTTTTATAAGTACAGAAAATTGCTCTGTGGACTGACCGTATTTTATTTCATTCATGATTACTCTTACTCTTCCTTACTGTACAAGAATATAACCTACCTGAATGGTTCTAAAAACACTGAGGGGGTTTAGCTGTAGAGTAGAATTTTCTCCATTTAAAATATATTGCACAAATCAAGTAAATTTTAAGGGAGATTGTTTCTGAATTAATAAGTATTTATTCTCTTGGTTTTATTTTTTGTAATGATGCCTTTATAACATGAATGAATGCAACCACTGGCTTGTATACATTCTTTCCCAAAAATATTGTTAATATAACGTTCTTGAAAAGCAAATCCAATTATATTCTGTTTAAATAAAGGTAGTACACCTTTTTATTTTGCTTAAATCTGATACTGTTTGATGTATTGCAATTCTCGGGCCAACTGCTTTTGAATGTAATCCTCTCTTAAAAATTCCTTTAAAAAATGGAAAAGCAATTGTGCTTAGGTTTGCAGTCCTGAAAAGCTTTATCTTTATAAGGGAGTTAGTTCCATCCCCAGCTATGAAGTCTGCAAGGAGTGATTTCATTATCAGTAAAGAGTCTCAGTCGAAGCCTTTAGGAATTATAACATGCATATAAATTGTACTCTCTTGACCGTAATCTTGACAATGACAATTTCATTGAAGGACGTGCCTTCTTCATCCCTTTTGCAAAAATAACAGAACACATCCTGAAGTTGTTTGAAGTGTGTTTTTTCAGACCAAATTTTGTCCCTGTGCTGACAGCCCCAGAATATGAGAGAAATGACATGTGCAATAGTCCCAGAGCTCCAGGGGTCAGGGCTTTCTCACATAGCATGGAAAGCTTTTGTAAGGAACCTTTAGGGAGGAACTTTTAGGAGCAGAGGGCATCCAGTGGCACCCTTTTCATTTCTCTCACATCGAAACCTTGCAAGTTGTGAGCCATTCATGCTGTAACTCAGCTAGCGAGAGGGTCGTGAAGGTGTGGACTTTGGGTATCAGTCTTCAGTTTTGTTGGACAAGAGCCACATAATTGCATCAAAATGCATCAGTCAGTTCAGAGAGAAAGTTGCTTTATTAGATTCCACTTCTTCCAGTCTGCTTGGCTGGGCTTTGCATGGCTGTGGGAATAGTGATGGTTTGCTCTTACACATGATAAGATGGTGAATTTGTCAATAGAAGGTTAATATTCCTATGATATCTCACCATCTAATTTGTGATTTTTAGCAACGCTGAGGTAGGTTTAAGATTAATAGGTTTGAGAACTGGTAGAGCTCACTTTTCAGGAGCTCATGTTGTCTGTCTGAACCCTGTGGATACATAATACACAGCTGTTTCCATAGTTTTCCTCTCTTTGCTCGTATGCACACACTGTACAATTCCTCTAGCATGGACGTTCCTATTTTACTTCACGAAGTAAAATATGTAGGCATCTCTCTCAGGAGCATGGCATACAGAGATTTATTTTAGGCTGAGAAAACCTTTGCTTTGTTTAGCAAATAAAAAAAAAGGGATTCTGATGTGCTTTAAGTATTCTCTTGAATGTCTTTCTGTTTGTTTTTATTTCACAGTACGTCAATCCTGCTTTTGAAACAATGATGGGCTATCAAATAGGTGAACTAATAGGAAAAGAATTAACAGAAGTGCCTATAAGTGAAAAAAAAGCTGATTTCCTAGATACAATTAATTCCTGCATAAAGATAGGAAAGGTGAGTAATGGCATTGTATCATTTATCATTTACTATCTGTAAAATTTATTATTGCCCAGGAATGACACATGATGTAATTTGCAGCTTCACAGACAGTTATCATTTGCAGCTTTCGTACTCAAACAAGAAGAGAAAGTTAAAAATGCTATTTTTAAGGGCTTCTTTCTCTTTTCTTGCTTGCAAAAGGTACGTGTTTTATGGAAATAAGTGATTTATGTTTCTTTACAACATATGCTCTCTGTAGCAGAAAGTGCGGGAATAACAAAGAGAAACGGGATGGATGAACATCTTATCCACCATGAAGTAAATGAGAAAAGAACCATGCTGAAGTATTTCAGCATGAAATGTGGAAGCTGATTTAGAAGTCCAATATGTAAAAGTATCAGAAGAGACTGTTGTAATAGGCAGTGTCAGATGCCGGCTGCTGCTGTGTTTTATTCTCTAATGACAGGGGAGCTGTCTAATGGATTTCCATTAGAAATGTTTGTGTGTGAGGAAATGCAGCTGGCTTCAGGGGAGGTCAGCACAGAGAGATGTTGCTGTTTGCCCCGTAGCTCCATGATGTTCCTTTGGGACTATTGTGGCTGTAGTGTGAGGATCCATCTAGGAGCCTTTATTTCCATTTTGACAATGAAGTGTAAATGCTTCTGATGTCATTGAACATGTCATAGTGCCTTATAGGAAAAAGATTGTGGAGGTCACGCAAAGAGATTTGGGAATTGGTGTGTTTGTGGATGCGTCACGGCCCATGCTCAGACCTGAGTCAGGACAGGCAGTTGGGTCATACCGACGGTCTGCGGGAAAGCAGCGTGTTACTGACACAGAGCAGGGAGATGCTAAAATGAATCACGGCGCCCTGTGTATCTCGGCAGTGATGCAAAAGCACCGAGGCAGAGCTGTGGTGAGTCATACTCCGTAAACCAAGGTACTGACACCAGCACTGGGCAGCAAAAGCTGCACGCTGGCCGGGCGCAGACTGCAGGTACATTTCAACAAGGGTGTGTCGCTCACTTCTGCAGGTGTTGGCCTTTTGAAGACATCCCAGCAATAGACAACAGCCTGGGTTATGGTGCTTCACACCTCTTTGCCTCAGCAAAATTATTTCAGCAAATATGTGTAACACAAAACGAGTGTTAGGAGAGAGTATTTATTAAGTCATAATTCAAATACATTAGATGTGTCAGGCTTTAAATCCACAGCATCAATTCTCAAGACAGGGATTGATCAAATTTTTAATATTTCAGTGTCCTTTAATAACAGAAATGTATTTTTCTCTATGAATGATAGAAATCTAACTCTAATCTAGCTCTCTCCTTGTACTTATTTTACTCCTGGCTTTAGGACTTCCAGCTGTGAAGGCTAATGAAATAGTACTTATTTAAACCTGTCTGCCTGAAACAATTGAGGATGTTTTAGGTGGATATATTCTGCTTACATGATTTTTGTATTTCCCTTTGGAACATTTTATAGTATGCAATCTATGTAGCCTTACATTTACATATTAACAGAAAAACGAATTGCAAGTTAAATTTTTACAGGATGTATTTGTGAGTAGAGTTAGCTGCAGAGCAACCTTTGAAATATTGCAGCTTTTTGAAGATGCTTTACCTTAACATAGTTTGTGTTGAGATGTTATAGCATTTTCAGAGGTGCTTAACTTGTGTCTGGATCATTCTGACGTGGTCTGGATGCTGTTTTCAGGCTTGTGGTTTCCTTATATCCTAAATTTAAGATTGTTTCACATTACAATAGGTTATATATTGGCTACTGTAGATTATAGCATACCAAAAAATCCAGCTATTACTGGGATATTCTGTCAACAGGTTTGACTTTTCTGTTTTGAACAAAGAAATACAACAAAAATAATAGAAAAATGTAAGCTATATAAAATCTATTTCTAGTCTTAAAATGAAATTTAGAAATTTAGAAGTCTTGCAGCATTTCCTCTCAAGTGCTGACAAACTCAGTGCTGTGAATAAGTTTGGTATATCCAACCAAAAGTTCATAGGCATTATACAAAAAATTGCTAATTGCGTGGTACATAGAGATTCTTTGGTCAGGATGTTTCTCTCAGCCAAAAAAATAAATCTCTGGAAGTTCATTTTTTGTTACTACAGCTGGCTGTAATTTGCAAGAAGCCAGCGTTATTGAAAGGCATTTTCAGCCATCCATACTTCAGGAGTTAAAAAAGAAGTTGTACTTTATTCATTCATCTGTTTCATGACTTAAATAACATCCATTAAGAAGAAATGTGCAATTCTGACTGGAGTTCTTGCTGCCTCTGATCCCTGCAGTTTGACACAAAGTTCTTTATCTTAGGTTTGCTTTTTCTGAAGGGAGATAGATAGCTATCGATAAATCAGACAAGGTGAACAATTCCTCTCACTCCTTGGGAATTAGTTGCAAGATAGCTGTCTCTACACAGGGGGTGGGAGAGCGATCATGCTCCATGATAAAAGGTTATGGCAACTCCTTCCTAATTCAGTCTTGCTTTCTATAAGATTTTTTTCATGACATCGTGTGTTTATTTTGGTTTGCTTGGTTTTCTGCAAGTAGATTGCTGAGCTTTACTGTCTTCTGCAAGAAGCCCCAATCTAACAGGAAGGCTGAATCGGGGGATTACTTGCTATATGTGTTTGAGTGCTTGCTGGATACATGTGTGCTGTGGCCTTCTTAGTGAACTTTGAAACCTCGGCATTGTTTCACTCTCTAAAGAGTGAAACTTTATTTTTAACGTGTTTGGGTTTTACTCTGCGTTCAGTCCCAGCACGCCAGGCCCTGCAGAAGAGACTGATGGCTGAACTTGTGTGGCTGTAATTTAGACGTAACGATGAGCTTGACTGACAGCACATCTTGTGAAGTAGCTCTTGTCTGTTGGATTGCTGACAGAGGCTCTGAGAGAGAGCATATGGTGTTCTTAAAATATGTTTAAGTAACGTCCCTGGGAGAACTTTACCTACCAGCAGGAGTTTGGCTTGGACCTCCTATTTGTCAGAATTCTGCTGACCTTTTCTCTCGCACGTTTCCTGCCACAGTTTCACAGGTTTTAGAAATTCACAAGTTGAAAGATCGATCTGTTTACTAAGACGAACACATTAGTGAATAACCTGTCTTGAAAAGGATGCACTCTCAATGCAGGAATTATCCAATCTGTACCTTATGACTTCACTCCCTTTGTGCATATTCCAGGTTTATTATCTGGGTTAGAGATCAATTACTCATTTCTGCCTCATCCTGGTTGTCAGGAAACTATTGATATGCATACTTTTAATTATGAGAGCATTGGATTTTGTGATATTTGCTTTATCTTCATTTGTATTCCTTATGCAGCTTACAGGAAAAGATACCATGCTTGCTTCACAATTTGTTATGCACGGTTATTTTCTCTGACAGTTCCTCAGAAAAGCCTTTTCGTATTTTTTTCTGCACAGCCTGTCACCGTGCAGCTCTGTGCGGGCTGGAGTCTTTATTTGCTGGCTCCATCAACATAAATGCAGAACTGCTCTCTCTGTACCTGTGCTCTGGCCTGCCTGACTGTGAGATCTGTCAGTCCAACATAAATAAACATGAATTATGTGCGTCACAAAGATATTTTCACGTGTTTGTAAGATCTGATCTACAGTATGTTGAACTCAACTGAAAGAATGCAATTGGCATGGCTAGTTTGTATTAAGTAAATACGCAATATGGAAACAATTATTTATTAATCACTTGGAATTTATTAGATGCCCAGCTCAAAATATGCATCCATTAAAAAAGACCACCAACAACTGTTCTAGGAGTGGAAACATGTAGGCAAGATTGTAAATCTTGTTGGCTGCCAGGTTAGAAGCGACTGTTGGAAGGTTACTGGCCTCTGTGCTGCTGCCAGAAATGAGTGACCCAGGGTTCCCAAATTCTGCTTTCTCTGAGTTTTCCTACATAGTCCTGCGAGGGGGCAACTCTAGTCCAGGCATTACACACAAATGGAGGCCCAGAGAGGTCTGTCAGTGTTGTGGGGTGTTTGTAGCACAGTTGAGAAGCAGCAGCAGTGTGCTGAGGAAATGGGGAGGCAGCAGCAGGTAAGGGGCCGATGTCCCAGTGGGTCACGTTGCACCGTGTCTGCCTGTGTCAGCATGGAGGCTCCCACCTCGCAGAGCAGGCGTGGGCTCCTCTCTCCGAAGGTGGTTTGGGGCTGGATGTTAGATCGTGGCAGTGCCTTCTGGAATTAAAATCTCTAAATAGCAGAAGTGATTGTTTTTACAGTATTTCATTTAAAGTGTGTCTTAAGGGAGGAAGGGACATTTCCCAAGTCTCGTTGAAAGAGAAAATGAGACTTTGCACTACAAAGATCTCCTTTCCAGAGGAAAAATCAAGAGACTTCTCACTGCAAAATGAAAAATTCCTTTCTACTCTGTCTTTTTTTCCCCTTTATGAATTTTGTCAAAAAACAATGATGCTGGCAGTGACAATGTGACGCTTAAAAAATTTTCTACTCTGAAATCAGAGTGCTTTTAGAGGGGAGGTCAGCAGATGGGAGGTGGAATCCAGTAGCTATTCAACTAGGCTCTCTTTTGCTTTTAAAAAACCAGGATAAAGCGCTGCCACTTTTTAAGACTGAACTGACAGCGTGGAAAGTAAACATGCTAGGATACCAAAGCACTTTTAGTCACAGCTATATATATTGTTAACCAGTGATAAGACTTCCCAACTCTGGAGGAGAGGCAATGCAGTCCAGAAGTGAAGGCGACAGGTCAGCATAATGGTTTCTCACTGACCTTCCTGTCCTGGGAGGAGTCAAGGCAGTCAGGGAGAAAGTCAGGCAAGTCAGCGCAACAGTCCCGGCGGCGCAGTGCTTGGTCCTGGGCCAGGGCAGGGGGGTCCGCACACTGTCAGAGCCTGGAGCCCCTGGGGGATTCTTGCTCCAGGCAGGGCCTGGTCTGTGCTCTTGTGGGAATCTTTGCCAGGTCTCCCCGCAGTGACCCCCAACACCACTGAGGTTAGGATTGGGAACAGAATACTCTGTTGTGATTCCCACAGCACGTGAGGTTTGGCTGTTGCTGTCAGGGCACTCACAATCTGCCCCTCTGGAAGTTCTCCGTGCGTTGGCAGGAAGACTGACCTGCTGGTTAGTTACAGGGGAGAAATTTGAGGGCAGGCACAGCTTAACGAGTCCTGACTGGTTTTGTACTGTAAGATGGCTTTCAGTGAAAAAGGGTATGAAGCTATAGCTTCTCTTCCTGTTTTATCTGAACTTCCTTCCACTTGAATTCCTTTTTTCAGGAATGGCAAGGAATGTACTATGCGAAAAAGAAAAACGGAGACAGCATACAACAAAATGTGAAGATACTACCTGTTGTCGGACAGGGAGGGTAAGTGAGAAAGCTAAAACCATGATTTAGGTCTGAATCCAACCTCAGTTTAGAGTTTAGAGTTCAGTTGCTTTCAGCAGACATTGGATTATCCTGTTGCTGAGTATGAAGGAAACTTATGCAAGGAAGGGAGCCTCAGGCTTCTGCGTTTAATTCTTTGAGGCAAAATTAACTTTACATGCTGTGTGCAGGAAAAGTGAAGTCCTCCTAACTCTCCACAAAAAGAGCCAAAGATGCAGGTGTGCTCCCTTGTGACTCCTAATACTCCCTGAATTGCAAGTGCACCCTCTTCTCTTTTTGTGCGTTGGACCTATGTCCTGTTCAGCTGTACACTGGTGCTGTGTCCCTCTGTGGTTATTGCCAAGTGTCTTTATGTGACGAAGTCACTGCATGCTTTGATCCTGGTCAAAGTTCAAGCATGTCTTGGTTTTTGTGCAGCTTCCACTTGGTCCCCAAATAGAGCATTTGGAGGACACAGGTATATTTCAGTTATTGGTACACTTATGATGAGTCCTTCTATAATACATTGGGAAAGAAAGTGGATCAGATTGCAGGCAGTAGTAGTTTCAAAGCCCTCTAAGGCAACACGAACATTAATTAAAAGAACAGTACATTATCTTCCAGACTTGGCTGAGACAATCAGTTAGAAAGGTGTGTCTTCATGAAGGAGAGGCCAAATGCAGCTTCTTCATGCAGTTGCTTCCTGGAAAAAAAAAAAAGTACTCTGACTTGATTTCATCCATGGAAGAAATTCATGTTCTCTACTCTTTATCAACAGAGTGAAAACATATTTTCAGCTTAAGATGCCAAACTTGTAAGACCAATATGTATTGCATACATTGATACTCATGGAACAGTCTAAGCCCATTTGAACCTGGCTTAGAAAGTTTCCTGGTAATCAAGGGTGTAGTTTTCACTTTGGTTGCTGCAACCCTGAATCCTATAGAAGGTTTTGATTGTTGGACTGCACCGTTGCGTGTTTTGCTTTTATATCATACCTGAAACATCCTACAGCAGCCCAGAAGAAGCTTGGGGCGGGGGGGCCGCGAATAAGCAGTGGGTTATGCGGTGGGCATGCAGACAGAAAGAGAAGGAGACATTCTTTGCAAAAGATGCTTCTGTTTTGTATTCCCTGTCATGTGCAGAACTGTTTTGTTTGGGTTTTTTTTCATTCCCAGTTGACCCTTTCCTACTGGAACAGAATGTGTCCTATATTAATTTGTTGCTCTTACCCATTTTGTCTATCAGCACTGAATTAGAGCTGAGGTTTGGATGGGAATTAACACACTGTTTTTTGCCTACAGAAAGATTAGACACTATGTGTCAATTAGTAGACTGTGCAATGACAACAATAAGGTAAGTGAAAACAGTGCTCTGCATGCTTTAGTTTCAGCCCTAAATATTACCAAAAAAATAGGAAAGTTCTGACTAACTGGATTTCTCATATTAAATTGTAGGCAGAGAAGACATGTGAACGTGTTCAGGCTGAATCTCAGACAGGTATGACGCATCTCTTCTGTCCTAATAAGTGGAGAACGTACTTGGGGAAAGAATAAAGCCTGTTGTTGACTGAAAACCACAGCTGCACAGGACAGTCTGAACAGTACTATTCAGCTAATGATAAGCCAAGAATGAGCTCAAAAGGCAGGAAAATAAATACAAGGCTTCTCTGCCTGCCTCATTTGTTTCAGAAGCGACATAAAGCAACTCATGCTTGAAAATGGAGTAATATGGCTCCAAGTTGGTAGCTGGTGGCATGTATGTCTGCATTGCTTTTAACTGTGTTGTGGGGTACTTGCATGTGGCTGGAAATGAGGATGACCAACACTACCATTCACCCTCATCCCACTTATCAGCCCTTCAGTTAAGACATCCATATCTTGGCATCCAAGACATTCATTAAGACACCTATTTAGTGCTGATACACATCCATGCTGCCGGTACTTGTTAACTGTAGCCTTGGTAGCACAGGTTTTATCTGTTGGAGTCCATAAGGGACCTGGGAAACGTTGCCTAGTTTGCTAGCGTGCAGTCAGTTTTGGTCCACCAGTTCTTTGTGGCAGTTGTTAGCGGAGTGAACTCAGGTGTGCTGCACAAGTTGTGTTCATAGCTGCAACTGTGTCACTGTGTCTTCATAGCTGCAACTGTGTCACTGTGTCAAGAGAGGAACTTTTCCCTCCACACTGCTAGATCCCTTTTGCAAAAACAATTAGAACACCAGAAAGTGTGGCTGGGTTCATGAACAGTGTACTTGGGTGAGAGTTTAAGAAGGAGCTTTCATTGGCTCTCATCTGCTGCAGCATTGTGGTAAATGTCACTTAGCTGCCATCAGGCTTTCTCTGAGCTTCCGTTCCTTTAACACACATCTTAGGTGCAACTTAGTGTCATTGTAAAATATCATTTTCTTCACAGATATTCAGACTTGCAGACACAAAGACAGGAGGAAAGGATCACTAGATGTCAGATCCACAACATCCCGAGGGAGTGATGGTATGTTAAGCAAATAGATTTTTCTGATTTCTAAATATAATCATTTTTGTGTACATACATAGGTATACATACAAATATACGTGAGTATGTATGTGTATCACCCCAAATATGATAGATAAGTCACATATCCGTGGCTGATACTTACATGATTTTGTTAAAGCATACATCATGACAGTCTAGGCAGCATGCACTAGTGACATATGGAAGTAGGTCTGTGGCATCCTCCAGTATAGCAAAAATAGCATTGATTCTTCTTCTTAAGAGCTGCTCAGCACGAAGAGTAACAGAGATGTGTCTGCATTTTATAAGTAGCACAACATTTCTGGATAATTATCCAGAAAAATCCCATCTTGGCCTTTTCTCTACAGAACCAAAATTGCTAACCGATATAAAACATTAGTTTTTCAATTTCCAATGAGTAATAGGCCAGAACCTCTGGTGTTTTAATTTGGCATAGCTATCTTCACTTCAAAGGAGACTCACTGATTTATCTCAGCTTGGAAGCTGACTCATTATGACTTGTGATGTTGCACCAGGCAGCAGAAGTAGATTTATCCTGTAATAAGCTAAGTGCAGTAGTTACCTACCTGTGCTTGCCAGTTTATGCACACACACATCTGTATAGTGCTTTAACTGAGTTTTTAACTGAACATTTTAATTACTTAAAATAGAAAAACATGCCCTGATTTTGCCAGGCTGTTACAGCTGCTTATCCCTAATCAGGGATATCAGTCGTTCCGCAGGGATCTCTTTGCACTTGTGTGTCCCCAGCACAACAAGCATGTGTATGCCTTCTGAAATAGATTGCCTCTAAAGTGCACAGCGGGGTAAGTAGTCCAGAAAATGAATCAAGATTTCTTGGCTGAATCCTCCTGTCGTGCCTTGTCGCTGAGATCGGGATACAGATTCTGCTTTGTTTTCCACACAGGCAGCTCACAAAGGCGGCACTCTTCCATGGCCAGGATACATTCCATGACTATTGAAGCCCCCATCACCAAGGTAATGTCGCTGTCACTGGCTGTTGTCAGTTGTGCTGCTCTGGAACACCAGGGCACGAGACTCCAGCAGAGCATCCAGGCTGAGGAGCAAGGCAGCGCTGGCCTCTGGTGCAACTTCTGCCATTCCACCTGCCCGCTGGTGTTACTCCAAAAAGGCAGATGCTCTGAGCAAAGTGCTCCCAAGCCTGCTTAGCAGAGTCCCCTCCATGTGGTCAACCATTGCGTGACCCTTTTTCCAGGACTTTTGCCTACGTGAAGGAGGGATTAGAGTTCGTCCTTCTTACTTCTATATTTCAAACTGCTTTCTGAAACCATTCAAGGATTTGGCAAAAATCAACCCTTTAATAAATTGAGAGAGGCAAATGGGAGAAGGTTATATTAAATTCGTTCAGAGATATTTTGAGGCTGTGCCTTGAATGGGAAAGTCATTAATAAGACTGCTGTCTTTAGGGCCACAATCTTGTTGCCAGAGTCAGTAGCAAACATCAGTGTTTCATTAACATACCTTTCATTTTGATTTTCCCACATGTGGATTAAAGTTGTAGATCTTGTTTATTTGATGTGAGTTTTCCATAGTAATTGGTGAGTGTCTCTGTTCTTTCTTAAATCACTTCTAAATTCAAAACATGTCTAATGCTAAACTAGGTAATAAACATCATCAATGCTGCACAAGAAAGCAGTCCCATGCCAGTTGCAGAAGCTTTAGACCGTGTTTTGGAGATTTTAAGAACCACTGAATTGTACTCTCCACAACTGGGGACAAAAGATGAGGATCCTCATACAAGTGACCTCGTTGGAGGATTAATGACAGTAAGTACATTCTGCCATGAACAACTATTGGTTAATGTTCCACTGCCTGATTTTCCCAGTTACTCGATCTTTGTCACCTGGCATGTGCTTTACAATGCTCTACAATGCCAGATTTTCAGGGAAAACAGCGTACCTCTTTTTGTGGATTTCCCCCCCCTACATTAACAATGTAGCTCTGAAAATGGGAAGAAAATTCACCAGTCTCCTTCAAGCATTAGTTTTGCTAGAAATGGAAAGGAAAACCAATTCTTTTTTGAAATGTGACTCATTTAAGAAAGGTATAGATAGGAGAGGAAGAAAAAAACGTAGCTAGACACTTGTATTTATTAATTAGGATTAGAGTGACATGTTTGGGGAGGTCAGTGTATAGAAAGAATCAGCAGATTCTTTCTATACAAAAGAATGCAGTGTATATATTTTTGTTGCTATTTCTTGGATTATGTTTATACCCATAGAGACTCAGAGTGCATTGAGCTGGAAACATGAATGTTTATGTATTAAAACACAATTATGCTTCACAGAACTCATAATTTAAATAAATAAGGCAAGGAAAAGACTGAAGAAGGCATGTATTGTGTTTTCATGTTATAAAAAGAGGGATGAGGGCACTGGAAAAAGAAGCGTTTTACCTGAAACTGAACAAAGGGCACCTAGGAAAGCAAGAATTGAACCCAAACCTTCAGAGCCTGGAGTCTCACCCTCCTGATAGGAACTAGGTGAACTCGGATGAATGTTACCTGTGCCTGGAAGATACATGTCCCCAGTAGTGTGGAGGTTGCATATGAAGGCTACCACCTCAGGAAAAAATTTGACAGTGTGTTGGATGCAAAAAGACTTACAACAGGGGAGCTTTTCAAAAATGTCTCTGGGCTATTATCATTCCATCCTGTAACTATCAAGATGCCTTTGCAGTATCTTTCAGCATCTTGGAACAGTTTACACAGATTTTGCTGTTTAAAATACCACTACAAATAGCTAATCAGGAGAAACATACGAGATACTTCAAAAATTCCAGGAGAGGAACTGAATAGTTTGGATAGGATTGAATTTACTAACTTATCAGACAAAATATATTATTACCTTAACTATTTTATATAGGAATACAGGAAGAATATAGGAAGACTATTGATACATATAATCATTAGGGTATTAGAGTGAATATTTAAAAAAAAATACACACAGTCCATAAACTCAGCTGTTTTCCCCTTTTTGTGGATTGTTGATTCTTATATACATTTGTATTCTGACTGTGTTCAGTCCATGGTCCCAGAACATGTAGATAACAATATTGCCAAATACAAAATCCTTGCTAAAAATAGAGCAAACACTATTTTATGGAGCAACAGAAAAGCTGGGAAAATCCATTTCATAGCATGAGGGTATATGGTATAGTACGAGTTTTAAAATTTATCTGAGAGAAAGTTTTCTACCAAAGAGTCTATTGAAAACAGAATCGTGTTTTTCCAGTTTATGTTCAGAAGTTATGTCTGAGTAGGAAACCAAGTAATAGGTTATTGGATTTGAACTCTCAAGCAGCATTCATGATGGGAAGGGCATTTGGAGTTCAAAGATAGATTTCCTAGATACAATTACACCTGCTATTTTGACTTTTAAAAAACCTAATCTTTGATTCTAAATGATAGACAGCATCTGATGTCCTACATATTTGTGTCATAGCAGTGCTACTGAAGAATTGCTGAGCCAGTTGTAGGAGTAACACTCCTTTTCCTTCTAAATCACAGAAATCCAGACTAATTTACTTAAACATGAAAATAAAAATGAGATATAACAATTCTTTTAACTGCAGACATTGCATGTTTAGATGTAGCTGTTCTGTACAGCTGTTCTGCTGTACTTGTGATGCATAACAGTGTTACGCATGGTGCATTCAGAAAGGTTTTTATTTTTAATTGTTTTTTACATCATGGGCTAAACATTAACGTGCAGTAACTAACAGCTGCATGCATCAAAAGAGCAAGCAGGATTTGGGCCACAGCATTTAGAATTCTGAGCTAAAAAATAAATATTAAATACATCATTCTGTTAGTTTTAATCCGTCATCTCAGTTTGTGCATCTGGGCATCATACCAGAATTAAGCCTAGGAGACACTGAATTGGAGAACAAACAAGCATATGTTTTTCTTGCGTAGAAAGGAAACCTTGGAGTAATTTGTTGCTCTGCAATCCCAGCAACAAATCATGAGATTCTTATGCTGCTGAGGTGACCCGCTCTGCCAAGAGCAGGGGTGGAAGGGCAGAAGCATGTCTCCATCCATTCCCTCCCACTACTCACCTTTGCTCGTCGATGACAAGTATGTGGACACACCATGCCTGGTTTGTGGCACACATCTAGGTCCTGTGTGTGTTGTCCAGACAAAGGTGGAGGTAAGGCTGTAATTCCAGATCTCCATCTGCACCTGAGAAGATGAATACAACGTGAACTCAGATAGGTAAACGCTCCCATATCCTGCAGTTTCTCACCCATTATGAACTGTACATAAAGGAGGCAAATCTTAACATTACACATGAGTATGGGAGAGGCAGCTTTGATGAGTGTGACAGGTTGCAGTTAGGCTTCTCTAAAGTCGTTGTGCTACTACTTAGTGTCATCATCTTATAGACCTTTTGTACAATACCCTGCGTTTAACTCTCCACTTTTGTTGAACAGGATGGTTTACGAAGATTATCAGGGAATGAATACATATTGTCAGCGAAACGTAAGTTTTACTTTGGCGATTACTGAGATGTTAAAACACGTTAAAAAATTGAAGAAACAGTGGAAATGTGATCAGATGTTCTTTTTTATAAGCATTGCTTGATTTTATTTATAAGCATTGTTCTGCAGCTTTATAGAAATGAGAGTTGCCAGGCGTTACTGCAGAAAAGGAATCGTGCATTGAGTAAAAGTGTATCTCATGGTTATTAGTAGTGATCTGAAAATCTATTCCTCAACAGAGACTCATCAGGTTGCTGGCAGTTTGATCTCTCCAATCTCCCTCAATGACATACCCCCACAGATAACACAGGCAATGGAAAATGAAGAACACTGGGATTTTGATATCTTTGAACTTGAGGCTGCCACCCATAAAAGGTCAGTAAACTCAAGAGCTCATAAATTGAAGCTGCTGAAAACTGACTTGAAGAGCTGGTTACAGGATGACATTTAATTTCTCTATCTGCACTTTTAAAATGGAATTACTTTTCAAAGTCAAATGTTTGAAATTTTCTCATTGTCATTTCTAGTCATGTATGAACCCATTAATATCTTCTATTTCATCATACGCTATTTCCTGCAGATTCCCAGTGGGTATAAGTGAAGGTTGTATATCTTTGATATGGTATAATAGCAAAACAACAAAATTTTAAAATCCTTCCTTTTCTGTTCTCAATGATAGAAAAGCTCTAGCAATCAGGCTGTTGTCTTGTGGGGATTCATATTCAAATTATGGCCCACTACACACAGAGTCAACATGCTGGTCTTAATTTGATCAGTTGATACAGATCATGTTTATTTTATCTCCATGTAATTGGGTAATTTTTATTCCTAACCAGTTCAAACACAGCTTTTCAGCAGAATTCCCTTTGCCTTTCTCTGAGATTAGAGGAGGGCCTTTATTCTAAAATCTTGGCAGGCTATTTTTTATGTATAAGATTAACTGAACGCTATTTACTGATAAAAAGTAGGGCATACCGATTTCCATCACAGAAGTTTTCAAAAGCAGATCAGTGGTTTTGATAGATTATACTTCATTAGTAGCAAATGCTTCCACTAAGACTGTAAATTGGTCTTTTTTTTCTAAATCCTTGTTTTTATTTTCTGATGCCTATCAAAAGTTCTCCTTTGGCTCTAGCTGCATGTATCATGTTTTGTCTTAGCTTAAAGCTTCTATGAGATACTAATTTGGAGGCTAGATCCTGCATTACATCTATTTAAGATAACATGAAAGATACTCAAAAACAATGTCTAAGAAAGACGTCAGGCATTTAGTTGACATATGTGCATTTCATTTTTAGACCATGGTTTTATAAGCCAAAAAAAGTGGAAAAAAAATCGGGGGATTATTCTTCTTTGAAGCGATTTTATTCTAAGTGAAGAAATTTGCATCGAGTCACCTTAGGTTTTGGTTTTTTGCTTTGCTACATTTCCATTACTAATGAAGTGCTACAGATGCAGTAATGAAAAAAAATCAAAATGTAGTCAATCTGTGTCATTTACAACATTTGATATGCACATTGCAATAACTTAAGAATTAATTATCCCAGCCAACATGATTGAAATCGCCAGATAGGTTTCTCTGTCCTTACTGCTTTGGAGAGACCACAAAGGGACAGAGGAGGTACTTTGTTGTCTGTCTTCTTATTAAAAGTAGTATAATTATGATTATTTCCTGCTGTGTTTAAATAAAAGCAATTCATTTATTAAGAGAACTCAAGTGATCTTCAGTGAAGCACAAGAATATGTTATTAGTATTGTCTTCAGGTCCAAGCAGACATACGGTAGTAAAGCCAAGATAAATCATTAAATCTAAGCTTTAGCGCATTACAGCTCACTGACATAAAGCTGGAGAGACCTTTGTCTGACAGTGCTACATGGGGGGGAATGAAGGGGCTTTGACATTTTTAGGTTATGATTCTAGTATATGACACAGTATTGTTGAGTGGTTTTACCCAAATATGTACATCCAACTTTAAATGACCTCAGCAGCTCTCGATGACCTCATCTCATTTGGGTGCAACTAAAAATCAGCGTGCTTGATGCATGTGGGATCAAGCAGCAAAGTGTGATGCCAAAATAAGTGTTTAAGATCTATTTTTAAGAATCCACATTTGAAAGTATTTACCATTATACCTGTTCTTCTTAAGCAAAAAAATGTATTAGGCAGGAAAACTGTAATATTAACTGTTGTTCTGATCTGCATTCACCTGCCAGTCATACAGCTTTAAATTGTGCAGTTTGTTCTGGTTGAAGCAAGAGTACTGGAATTCTGTGATACTGGCTATTTTTGGAGGCAGGTCTCTGACTGGTCTAGCCTGAAGGTTTGTCTGGCTCTTACAGTCTTCTAGAAGTTGCATGCCCCGGCCTGGGCATTTGCTTCCAGAATACTCCCCCATCCCTCATCCTCTATCGCATGCAAAGTCAATGAGCAACGGAAACATGCAAGATTGGGCATCAAAGAAATGGAGCAGATCTGCAGTGCAGAAAGACTAGCGATTGCAGCATTGTATAGTGTAGATACACTTAATCTAACTGTAAACATGCTAGTTTAGGAATCTGCAGCAGCAAGATTACCTCCATCCTCTCATGTGCAGAGTTTAATACTTGCTAATTTATCTGGTTTTTGACTGCAGTCTGCATTTACCCAGCAAAGATTCCCCAAGCCCCAAAATACTGCTACATCTAGTATAGCAGCAGTACAGAGCCTTGTTAATATTCCTGGAAGTGTCAGGTACTGGCATGATTCTGAGAGTGTGCATGTGGTGGGTAGGCAGAACATTTCTGCAGGTCTGGATTGTAATTCTGTAACAAGTCCTTACACCTAATCTGACGCATCACTAGTTAAAAATGCTGTGGAGATTCATACTTTGATAATCTTCGTGTTTATTTTTCCCCACAGGCCTTTGGTTTATCTGGGTCTCAAAATATTTGCTCGCTTTGGAATCTGTGAATTCCTAAACTGTTCAGAATCAACTCTGAGGTCATGGTTACAAGTTATGGAAGCTAACTACCATTCCTCCAACTCCTACCACAATTCTACTCACTCAGCAGATGTACTACATGCCACTGCTTATTTCTTGTCTAAAGAAAGAGTAAAGGTGAGTCTATATTTATAAGGAACAGTGTAGATAGGAAGTACAGGTGCGTTCAGAGGAAGATCTCTCAAAAAAAGATGCCAAGAGCCAAATGTCTACCTAATGCTAACCAGTTTGATAAATGTGAGGTCAAAGAATTGAGCTGCTTTATATGAGTTCTAACAGTGTATGTGGAAGGATAGGTACTAATATTACAGGATTTGAGCTATTCCTGATGAGAGAATAAGAAAACCTCCTTTCAAAAGAAAACTTCTTCATAGAGTCAAACTTTCTCAGAGAGATGGGCAAATGATACAATTTTTTTTTTGTGACGGTACACGCCAAATACAGATTTAGTGTAATAAATAGCCACCTCTTACATCTTGTGATTGTCATTTTGCGGAAGAGTCCCAGGTTAGTATAGGCCACAAAATAGGTGTAGTGCTTCCAAAGCTGTATCACCCATTGGACAAGATGCCCTGAGGCTTCAAGAGACTACATTGGAGGAGAGTACTGAAAAAGATTACCTGTCCAAGTTCCTTGTACTATAACACCCGCTGGCATATTAGAGCCACTGACAACCAGAATAAATCAGAGCAACCTTTGTTCTCACATACCCAGAGGGCAGACTGGAGAAGGGGAATTAAAACAGTGCTTGCATGTGTGTGCAGTGGAGTAGCGGTACATATTTCCAAGTTGCATTTTTGGATAGAAATTCCTACCCTGAACTGGCCTGCCTAAGGATAGTGCTAGGGATGGGCACCTGGCTGAGACGTTTGTGACCATAAACAAGCTTCTGACAGCTCATTAAAACTGTAGTAAGTCCCTTAACCTGGAGCAGCAGCTCATTAGTGTGTTCTCCAGAGGCTGACTTGCAAATACTATATGCCAAGTGGGAAAAGAACTTCACTGGATATTTTCAATCTCTGATTTGCCAGAGTTTTAGCTGGTCTTCTGAAGAATGTCTGTGAAAAATAGGCAAGATCTGGACTCATTTCAATGCCACAGAAGCATGACTGACTCCTCCTTTTCCAGAATGTTATTTCCATTCCTCTGTAGGCACAGGAAGAGAAAAAAATGTTGCAGGAGCAGGAGGAGCAAAATCAAACGTCAAAATTCTTTATCTTTTCAAAGTTAGAGCCCAACTGCTTTTGTGTTGTCCAGAGTTCAGCTTAACCTAAGTATGGAAGACCAGATTCTGCCACTCAAATTCACATTGAGATTTTTTTCAGTGAATTGAACTCAGGTCTTGCCCGGGAAAAATCTCTGGCTCCCAAATTGAAGCAGTATTCTCAGAATTATTTCTACTTCTGTGCCACAGGAGTGAAGATGAAAAAGTTAGAATCCTTGACCTGAAGTTGCAGGTAAAGGTGCTGTAGATCTCTGGAAAATTTATGTCAGACTCAGGAAATAAGCATCAGATACACTGCTGTGGTCCTACAGGTCAAGTATTCTCCAGTTGCTGGCCACTTCCCATCTGCACAGGTCTTTCCCAGCCAGACTGAGCACTGGTCAGTGTGTACTTCTGAGGAAAATCTCTTTCTGCTAACTTCATACCACAAAAATGAGCAGCAGCTGAAAGAAAGAAGGAAGAAGCTAACACACAGTAGATAGTCTTTTAGACAATACTAACTATGAACTTAGAGTAGAAATAATTCTTTGCTTGTTCTTGTTCTCCACAAGACCCTCTTGACAGTCCAAAAAGAATAATATCCTAGCTCCACCAAAGTCAAGTCACTGCATTAATTTCAGCAGGTGTAAGGTAGGGTAGTGTAAAACCTTAAAAGTAAAATAATTTTTAATTTAATAGGGTAGATATAATTAGACATAAAACAATGACTAATGCAAGTAGGCATGAAGCATGGAGTGCAGCACACCAAGAGAATCAGAATCTGATACAGGAAGTATAGAACAATGTGTCATGTAATTTTTCCATAGATGGAAACCATCAAGTATTCTTCACAGAATTTGTATTAGCTGTAGCCCCAGGACGCTGTTATTATAGCACTGGATATATGGGAAACATTTCTTACAAATTGTAAACCTAGCCAGCAAGAAAGTGGAATGTGATTAGGACACATTAAGTTTCCGCAAGAAATCAAGGGGTCTGGTGAAAATATAATAATTTTTGGCAGTAATGGTCCTTTTTCTAAGCCAAATACCCTAACTCCAAATAAAGGTGGTTTCTGTGTTGTTAGAAAACACAAAGTAATTTATCATTTTGCATTTCTTTAATTTGATGTGCTTTGTCAAAGGTGTGGCTAAAGCAAAGTTCAAGAGGCACAAAATCGCAAAAAAAAGTCATGCAGTGTTCAATGAAGCTTATAATGAATTTTCCATTGCTCTATCTGACCCCTACTGATCTGCAGAGTTCTGGCTTTTATTCCTCAGTAACTTGGCTTAATCTTATGGACAGAGTAGGTTTTCTAATAACTCTGCCAGGAAAACTAAGCATCCTTCTATTTTCAGCAAACTTTGGATCCGATTGATGAGGTTGCCGCACTCATTGCTGCCACAGTCCATGACGTGGATCACCCAGGAAGAACAAATTCTTTCCTGTGCAATGCTGGCAGTGAGCTAGCAATTCTCTACAATGACACCGCAGTTCTGGAGAGCCATCATGCTGCCCTGGCTTTCCAGCTCACCACCCGGGATGACAAATGCAATATATTTAAGAACATGGAGAGGTAAGCTTAGACCCCAGGATTGTTGTCTGGTCACTAACGTCTCTCACTTTCTTCTGTGTAATGTAAGATAAAGCAAACAAGCATCCTAGAGGAGAGCAGTGCCTTGTGGATAAATGTCCGTAGCCCTTCTGAAAGTTTGTTTCTAAAACAGTAGAGTCCTTCTGCCTCTCCTGCACAGACTTAAGAGTAATCCCATGGTTTCAGTTCCTCCTATGAGTAAGAAGGTGGATCCTATCTAAGAAACTAAGTGTAAATCCTAACATTAGCAAGTCTGAAAGAATCCTTTCATATCACTGGACACAGAGGACAAGCTGAGCGAATAGATATTTGCTGGGTGTAAAAAGGATAGAAACAGTCACAGATAATCAGTCAGAGATTAAATACCTTGTTGCAATGGAGATAATAGAGAAGGACCTGTTCTTCTTCCAGCTCTAGAAAGGCATTTAGGGTGAGGGTGTGACAATTGCCTTGGCTCTACCAAGATACAACAGTATCTTTCAGTATTGCTGAAACATGAGCCATTGCTAAGTGTCTGTGCTAAAAGCCATGGGAACACGCTGGTGTGGTGTGTCCTGGCAGCCCTCCGGAGCCGCTGGTGCCTCTGCTTGTGCCCAGCTCTTGCACTGTTTCTCCTATAGATCCAGTGGTGCCTCTAGCACATGTCTCTGCACACCAAAGGGTACTTCATCCATGCAGCTGCCCAAGCCTTTATTATTGTTGTTTCTTCCTCCAGCACCTCTCTTCAGTGGAAATGCTCTGTAGCATTTTTGTTAGATTTGTTTTAGCAAGCAGCCATTTGTGAACCAGGCAGCATTCTTAACTGTTTGCTTCTTTATACAGGAATGAGTATCGAACCCTTCGCCAAGCCATTATTGACATGGTCTTAGCAACAGAAATGACAAAGCACTTTGAGCATGTCAACAAGTTTGTCAACAGCATTAACAAACCCTTGGCAGCGCTAGAAGAAAATGGGGTAAGCAACACTGCAAGTGCTCCTTAAAATGACTGGACAGGGACACGGAACCCTTGGCAGTAGCAAATCCCCACATGGTATTCTGAGAAAGTTCATCAGAAATGTGGAGAAAGAGAGACTAGAAATGTGTCTTTCACCTCTGAGTTTGAATGCCATTCTGTTTAACATGGCCATCGTACATTTTGAGGGTGACTGAGACTCACAGAATCATAGAATAGAATCATGGAATATGTTGGATTGGAAGGAGCCTTTAAAGCTCATCTAGTCCAACACCCCTGCAGTGAGCAGGTACATCTTTAGTTCAGGTTGCTCAGAGCCCCATCAAGCCTGACCTGGAATCTCTCCAGGGATGGGGACTCACTTAAATCCTATTAATATTGCAATGCTATGATGTTGTACCAGGGATGAGAACCTTGGACTATATTTTCCTGTTAAAAATGCCATTTTGATGAACCCAGTCATTCCCATGGAGAGAGTGCTAGTGGCAAGACTTGGTGTTGTTGGCCATTTCTGCAAAACAGCCAAGATTTGCCTCCAAACAGAAGCGCTTTGCTCCCTGACTCATAATGGGAACTGCTGGTGGAGCAGCGTAAGGGTGGGTGGCTGACTGCCATAGGGAGCATTCTCTGGAAATGAGGGCCCTCAGCCTTCAGTGCACCATTCACGGCAATTTTGTCTACGTTCTTGAAAAAAAATTAATTTAATCAATTAATCAGAGCAGGATTATGAGAAATAAAACCAAATCCTAAAAACACCTTCCCCCCACCCCTGCCTTCTTCCCAAGTTCAGCTTGGCTCCCCATTTCTCTACCTCCTCCTCCTCAGCAGCACAGGGGCACAGGGAGTAGGGGTTGCAGTCAGTTCATCACACATTGTCTCTGCCACTCCCTCCTCAACACACTCTTCTTCAGTGTGGGGCTGCACCCACAGGAGACAATCCTCCACCAACTTGCCCAGCATGAATCCTTCCCATGGGCTGCAGTTCTTCATGAACTGCTCCAGAATGGCTCCCTTCCGAAGGGTACAGTCCTTCAGGAACAGATTGCTCAAGCACAGGCTTCCCTTGGAGCCATGGCCTTCTTTGGGTGCAGCCACCTGCTCTGGCATGGGGTCCTCCATGGGCTGCAGGTGGGCATCTGCTCCACCATTAACCTCCATGGGCTGCAGGAGGACAGTCTGCTGTCTCCCCGTAGGCTGCAGTAGAATCTCTGCTCCACTGCGCCTCTCCTCCTTCTTCTTCACTGACCTTGGTGTCTGCATCGTTGTTTCTCTCACATCCCACTGCTCTCTCCACTGCAGGTTTTCTAGCAGTTTCTTCTTTTTCCTTCTTAAATATGTTAACACAGAAATGCTACCACTGTTGCTCACTGGCTTGGCCTTGGCCAGAGGCGGGGGCGCCTTGGAGCGGAGGAAGCTTCTAGCAGCTTCTCGCTGGAGCCACCCTTGTAGGCCCTCTCCTGCTACCAAACCCCCTCCACACAAACCCAATACAGTACGATATAGACATGATCAATAGCCATCTGGAACCCCGTGGACACAGAGAAATTGCCTGTTAAGAACTCATTCTGAAAAACCACACCAGTTTCAATAACAACTTCAACCAGCAGTTTCGTTGCCAGTAAGAGCAGTGTATAATTTTGCTGGAATGCTGTTTTGCAAAGAAGAGATTTTCAGAAATGATTATAATAAAGTTTGCATCGGAGGCAATGTCATGTAGGAGCTGTAATGTTTTTCTGTGTTTTCTTACCATGTTTTTTAGAAAACCACTGTTGTGTTTACTGGAGGAGGGCAGTCTCTTTATTATCTGAAGGTGGGAGAGGAACAGGTCTTTTTCCTTCGCTCACGAGGAGCAGACTGGAGCTTAATTGGAGGACAGTACCTTTGTCCACAGGAGTGTTTGCTAGAATTAGCTTTGTTCTTGGCACCTAGCCATGCTAATGAGAGCTATGTGAATGTGAAGCCAAAGTCCCAGTAGGATGCTGGTTTTACTGACTGAACTAGGAGAAAGGCTGCCAAGTCCTCAGCTGGACAGCCTCTCTGGGTGAGCATAGCAGTATTCAGCATAGGATGGGGAGAGACGTGGAGGAGAACAAGGGAGCTGCTCCTGCTGCTGGTTTTAGGGCACCGTGACGGCTGACCTTGTGGAGCGCATAACTCTCCAGGGCTCCTGGTCCTGCTGGAGGGCTCTGTACTGTCCTGGCTCGGTGCACAGAGCTTCTTCCCAGCCCCAAGAATTGGGATGCAGCAGCTTGTAGAGAAGCAGCATCCATTCAAAGAGTCAAACTCCTCTCTTGATATGGAGAGCTGAATAGCTATTGCTGTTGAAGAACAGGGCTTGCATCTGTACAATCAGACAGTAAAAACAAATAGAATGACATAACAGAAATCAAACAAAAGTTTAATTCTGCCCTTGAGCCCTAGGGCTGTAGACCTGCAAGGCATTTGCATTTCACAGCAAATTCTGCCCAAGGATGGTAAGAAAGACAAAGGCTAAATATTTTTTGTAGAAAACAAGAAGCAAAATGTTTCCCTTCGTTTGGTTGAGAGTTTCTCAGTTCAATATTAAAAGGCCTGTAATGTGTGAGTGGGCAAACAGAATCGTTTGCTGTGCTTGTTACTAGCAGAACGACTCTGGCAGATCCTCTTTCAAGTCTGGTTGTATATCTGATTGCAGCGGCAGCGTGTGTTTCCTGGCCTGGTTTCCAGTCACGGTGGTGACTCAGTGTAGTGTTTGCAGGCTGAGCTGCCAACCATGTGTTCCAAATGGGACAGTTCCACTTTTTTTTTTTTTAATTTATTGTTTTTATACATATTTGTTCAAAGAGCCATGCTGAGAAGCTGCTCTGTTCGTTTCCTTTCTTCTTTTGTTTCATAAACTGAAAAAATCCTTTGCAGCTCCAGCATCCTTTATCCTCCCACTTCCCTTCATGATGTCACCTAAGCCTATGACAGGAAGCCAACATCTGACATGCAGAGACACCTCTGCACTCTGAGCAGGATGCTGGGACTAAGCACAGTTAGCACATTTTATTCCCAAGACGTCCGCATCCAGCAAGTAGAACTGTGCCCTTGATTTTGCCATGTATTTGGAGATGTATGCACCTCAGTTTGTTTCCTCTGTATCTTCCCTTGCACATTATCTAAAAATAAGTGAAAAGGATTGGTTCAGGAGTCTCATTTTGGTGAGAACTGTGGAGGTGGTGTTTCTGAGCCAGTATGCTACCAAATAATAATTTTTTTATTATTGTCAATTTCTTCCTTTAGGAAAAACTTTCTTCCCCACAAGAACTTTCTTATGAAAAATTAATCCTAATAAAAGGCCAGAATGTTTCTGCTGCTTTGTATCTCCCCCTTCATACAAAATACTGCAGGAACTAGTGGCACATTATTATTATTGTTACTGTTATTTCTCCACTGGTCTGACTATAGCCTAAGAACTTGTTAGGTGCCAGAGATGTCTAGTACTCTCCTTGCTTCAAAGAGTTTCTATTCTGGGTACATGATGCTATGAATTTCTGTACCTACCCATCCTGAAGGAGTCAAGTAATAACGTTGTACTTCTAGGTAATTTTTTAAGATATTTTAATGCTGAATCTTTGTTCTTTGGAAACTTACTGCACCGGAGCTCCACAGAAAATAGCTTCTAATCTGGAACATCAGAGCCTTTACTTATATTAGCTGTATACTGGCTCCAAATATAGAGCGCCTTTGATGCGCTTATGCGTGCAGCCTGGGAACCAAATATAAGCTGTGTGTGGGCTGAAAACTTTCCTAGGCTTACAGAGGAAAGATGAGGTTGTTCGGAAGCGTGTTTCTAATATATTGCTTTAATACTGGTAAATTCTCAGAAAGCAAAAGTCCTAGTCAGGTCAGAGACTGATGGGCTAACATGGGTCCAGTGGAAGGGATGAAGAGCATGCCTGGGAAGCAATGTGGGCTCTGACTCTCCTAATAGTAGCAGTGCTGTCAGAATGATTGATGCTCCTGCTGATGAGGCTTGCGTGCAGAGGGTGGCCATGCATCTTGGGTCAGTCTGTTTTGTTAAATCAGCTATTCTATTCTGAATGTGAGAGTCCATTAATCCTTGGATTTCAGCAGAGAATTACATTTTTCTGCCTACACAGTGCTTATTGTTATGTGTGTAGTGATGAATGGATCCTCCCCACACTTTTGAGGAGGCAGATAAGGTGTAGAGGGATTAGATGACTTGCCCAAAGATGCCCAAGAGATCTGTCACAAAGATGGTGACTGAATCCAGAAACTCGAGTTCAGTAGTAGTTCAGAGCCGTGGCTCACATTCATAATGCCCCTATAAATTCAGTTGCACATCAAATATGCTAGCCAGTAGCATGACTGATCCCTGTAAGATCTGCTGAAAGCGTTTTCAAGGCATAAAGCTTTTGAATTAAGTGCACAGAGACCTTGCTAATGGATTGTTTTTAATTCTTAAATGTTACAGAATAATGGTGATGGAGAGTCAATCAAAACTGTTCTCACGTCTCCCGAAAACCGTATCCTTATCAAACGGATGTTGATAAAGTGTGCTGATATTTCCAATCCATGCAGACCCATGGAACAGTGTATAGAATGGGCTGGACGCATCTCTGAGGAGTACTTTGCACAGGTAAAGCAGCTAAAATATGCTTCTGAAATTCCAGGTGAGCATCTCTCTAAAAAAGAAGAGAAGGGTGCCAGTGTCCCTAAATATCTAAGACTGCGTTACACAATGTGAAAAATAACAACTTAATTCTATTTTAAATGATGGGATATTATGCATGTCAATAGAAGACTAGATGCCTTCAGACAGAGGAAAATTGATGCCTTCTACAGTGCAATTTTTGAAAAATTTAAGCTTTCAAGTTTGTCAGTTTGGAGCTTGGCTTTTTGAGTTTTGCCTGCAATTGCATTCCCACCACAAGAGGCAGAGGAAGGTGCCTTCTGTGTGTGCCACAAGAACAGGATCATCAGGTCCTATTGTTGGCTTGGGAACAGCACTCACTCCAAGAAATGCTGTAAGACCTTAGCACGCTGTGCTGAAGAAAGGTTTTAGGAAGATGGGGAAGAGGAGAGAGCAGAGTCGTTATTATAGACCATAGGCCAAATATGGCAGTCGGGACTTGGTACCTTAATGGGGAGGGGAAAGAAGATAAAAAAGGTATTTTGCCATCTCTGAGTTGTACAGATTGTCACTTCTATTAGAGACTGAAAATGGTTGAGTGTCTTTAGCTTCAAAGCAGTCATAACTTAATCAACAATGTGTGAAGTTACTTAGGGTCAGCTTTATGTGTAGACATAGGCAGAAGGTAAATTTATCACTTTGTGGGAAACACTGGAAGTCACTATTTGTCTGCTGTTTCACTGAAACCTCGACAACGAGGTGCTCAAGATTAAATTGCTGATATTTCAGATTCATCCAGGTTCCCCTGTTTATTTAGCAGTTGGTGTTCTAGTCAGTGCCAAAGAATCTGCTGCTAAAAGAAGCCCATTAACAGAATGTGTCTTAGATGAATAATCACAAGAGTGTTTTTTGCAGACAGATGAAGAAAAGAGGCAAGGTTTACCTGTTGTGATGCCAGTTTTTGACAGAAATACTTGCAGCATCCCCAAATCCCAAATATCGTTCATTGATTACTTCATAACTGATATGTTTGATGCCTGGGATGGTAAGCAAAACTCTGCTATATTTCCTGATGCTAACTATTTTGTGACATTTGAAACTACTGTGATATAAAGTTGCTTTCTTACGGCACCTTGAGAAAGGGGGAGAAAAGGGAAGATTTCTGCAGTTCGAGTAAGCTTAATAACTTGATTGGTGTGTAGAAGTATTTTTGATACTGCTACAAGCTATTCTCGTGGCTTCTATTTAATATATTAGATTCAGGCAACGTTTAACTTTCTTCATTTTAAACTTGCTTCTCTCTAAATGGAGAACAGAACATATTCTCCCTGATAGCACTTCGGGCACAATCATTTTGTCCATGTTAATATCAGTTATTCTTCCAGACAGATTTCTACTGTCTAAAAACTGCTTGGGGAAGCAGCTCTCTCCCTCCAAGTGCTGCCTCTGTGGTAGAATTGGTCAGAAATGTGACTCTACTGAATGCCCAATCATGACATGTGACAGAGATTTGATGAAGCTGGGTACTTACAAGCATAATTAGCTATGCCCCTCCTGGAAAACTGGGTCCCTTTGCTGGGACTTGCCGTACCAGTATTAAGTACGCTTAGAGAACTGTTCTCTGTGGCCTGAGTGATGTGTGAGTGATGAGAGCTACACAGCCAAAACCGTATCAAGTATCCATACGACAGATTTAAGCTTTCCTACTTAACACAGTTGCCCAGACATTTCAGGTGATATTTAAACACACAGAATCATGTGACTGCTTCACTTCTGCAAACTAAATACACTTTGCCCTTTCTTCCCTAGCATTTGCAGACCTGCCAAATTTGATGCAGCATCTGGATAATAACTTTAAATACTGGAAAGGACTAGATGAAAGGAAGCTGCGGAGCCTTCGACCACCACCAGAATAGCAATTAGGCCATGGTGTGTAATTTACTAACCAGATGCATATTTATTCAACCTCACTTTTATCCATGTGATTTGAGATTTCTTTTGGTCTCTTCAGTATTACAGTAAGGCTAGCCCATGTGCATGGGAACTTACAAATTCAAGAGAATGAGGTCAGCAGTTGACTTCCACAAACTGCCACATGTGGACTCCAATGAAATAAGCCCACCAAGTGGAATTACACTGGATTGCTGCAGTACTTGTACTGAAGAGGGTTTATTAGTGAACATATTTTTGCAATATCTTCATACCAGTACGTGAAGCTGGAAGACCTTGAAGAATCCTCCAGAAAGGACATTCACTAGAAGATTTTGCTTAAATCCTCAATCCTGCAAGTGAAAAAGAAATATCTACTAAAGGAGACTCACAGCTTTTATGAGAAAGCTACATGCTTTTTATAAGCACTTAAGACAGTTACATAGAACAATCAGACGTTTAAAATGCAACTCTGTAAGAAGGAATTTTTGATCTATGAAAAATAGATGTACTCTATTTTTTCACATCACAGAAGGTGCAATCATTCACTTCTGAGCACTACTGAAAGTGAGTTCTCTAAGAAATTTAGTAGCAAATGTAAAAAATAACACAAGAATTTTTGAGGTCGATCGTTAGCATCTATGATTAAAATGATACGTTTTATTTATTTTGTTAGATGTTCCATATTTTCTATGAATTTATAAATACTTAAAAGCCAAAGCCAACTTTAGATGCATTACAAATTTACATGATTCATACTCATTAATATACATTTAATTGATGTACAGACCTTTTATTTTCATAATGCAAATACAAAATACTATACAATGATACATTTTTATTGCACTGTAAGGATAGATGTGTATGTTTAAATATTGTCTGATTTATGTTAATTAAAATAAGTTTTATTGAAAAGGTCTCACTTGAGAGTAGTAGAATAAACAAGAAATGTATACTGTCTGAGCACCAGAACTGCAGTAGTTCTCCCACAAACCAGTGACGACCACCTGATCTTCCCTTGGCTACAATAATAATAATAATGTTGGAACTTTTTGTTTTCTTCCATGAAATCTTATGACTGAATTCCCTGTCAAAGTCTGCCTTATTTTATATAGTATTTCTACAAAGCATTCCACAGCATATATGAAGAGGTGATACTAAACATCTAACGAATTTCAACATTTTATAGCCTATGTATTTTCCTCTGCCATGAAAGAAACAGAACTTAAAATCACCAATGAAAACCTTTACCTTAAGTTTGTAAAGGCCGTGTACCTTCACAATTTGAATGAAACCTTCATAGCAAACACCAGAAAATAATAAAATGTATATTTTAAGAAGTGTCAAAGTCCCAGCCATTTCATTTGAAACGTATATTTACTTTGTAGTTTACAGGCTTAACAGGTACAAGAGATTCTTTTAAAATTAACTAAGATACTTGCAGTCTGGGGAAGGAAGAGTGGTGGCCTAGTGGTGATGAAAGGGCTGTCAAGCCCCCGTGGTTGTGGCCTGCCCTTGGCAAGCCCAGTCAAACCCTTGTGTGCCCTTGGACAAGTCTCTTCACAGCTAAAAGCAGTGCCACGCTCTATTGCACTCAAGGACTAGAAGAGTATCCTGTCAGCCTTCCTGGTAGGCAGAAAGGCACTGGAAGAATTGCTGACTGGTGTCAGCACAGAGGCAAGTGACTTTAAAGACATTTTGAACCATTCCTGAAGAAGCATAAGCCGGGGAGAGGTGGATAATGGAGCAGTTCAGGGACTGCAGCAGTAGGAGCCTTAAAGCAGGTAAGGAAGGAACAGGTGCCCTCTCCAGGTGGTAGCTATTTCTGTGTTTCTCCTTCATCTCCAAGCTGAGGAGACCCAGGGGCCACCACCTTTTGTAGCTCACTGCTGTCTATGTTTGAGTCATGCCTTTCTGCCAGTGCTGCCCTTACCCTGCTTGTGTGCTCTCCCTTCAGGTTATATGCTGTTGGGGCAGGGAATTCCCTTTCGTCATTTCCTTTAGTCCATTAATTCGTCTATTGCCAGAGCCGTTGGGGCTCAGATCCTGCCTAGAAGCCCCCAGACCACGCCGCTGTCTCACTGACAATAGTAGGAGAGAGGGCATGGGGTCCTTGTTGATCTTCCAGGGGTTCTACAACCCATGTTGAAGGAGCAGATACATTGTAATTGAAGGCTAAAAAACCCCAAGCATCAGTTTTCAAAGGGAACATGCCAGGAGAAGGAGAGTTGGCTGCCAGATACCTTGTTTTCCTGGCAATATTCGGTTGTGTTTCCCTATGCATGCACCTATTGCAGTCAGCTGTAATTTGCCACCTGGCGTTAGTCTCTTCTACTGCATGTAGGCTCCTGTGCTTCTCAAGGAAAAGCTACTCTGGCTCCATTAAAGGGAAGCTGCATCACACGGTCAATATCTTCTTCACTTCTCTGCTGTAATGAGGATGGGGGGGGAAAGTAAGAGCATGTGGGGCCAGAGAATATCTGCAGGAAGAGGGGAAAAAAGTTCTTTGCAAGCATAGTTGATATTCTGGTTTATATTAATGAATGGTAGAAGCAGTTAATTTAATCTGCTATAAAAACGCCTGATGCATTGTCACTGAAAAGTTGTGATCGATGTGATTAATGCCCTGAAATTCACACTGCATCTTTAATGCCATTACTTGGGAGTGTAGGGCTGTGCTAATCAATCCTCTCTGTCAGCCAGATTTATGTCCATATCGCTGTGCAATAATTTCACTTAACATAAAACACTGATTTGCAACCACTAAACGCAGCTCTCTTCATTCTGTTGTCTGTCTAAATTTTGCTGTTGCCAGGGACAGATTATTAAAATCTGGAACCACTATGCCTGATCCTCACCTGTGATTCTCTTCCCGCTGAGCTTCCCTCTACAAGCTACATCTTCTCATTTGTTCTTGCTTTAATGCTAATAAAAAATTAAGTTCCAATAGAGGAGAGGTCCTTTATGCATCTCCAGGGTTTAATCTCAAAGCTTTGTGTTTTGAAACAGTAAGTTTCAGCAATTCAGTATTAAATGACCCATTTAGAATGACTGGCTCTATTTTCCATGCTGCATGTTTTCAGTCAGGTAATAGAGCTGCTAAACTTGGGTATCACTTTAGTTGCTTCCAGGTGAGTTTGAACTATTATGATCTGGTAAAAAAAATGTTAGCTCCTCAGCCAATTGCCCTAGATTAATACCTCGATCCCTTCAAGGGATGCATATAAAATTCTGAATTGCTTATTCTTATGAAAGGAGAGATCAGACAGGTGTTGTGCACAACTACCTTGTCAGAGGCCTGAAGGGAGGTTTCATACTACGATTTTCCCCATATCTATGTATAAATTAAAAATCACCTTAATTAGAATGAACACCCTGGGGTTTGTGGCAGTGCTTTTTGCTAGAGACATCATTGATATGACTTAAGAAAATGTATTGTGAAAGTGAAGGAATGGAAACAATGGCAAAGCCTACATAAAGAGAAGAAAGGATAATAAATATCTATTAATCCCTTACAGGATGCAAAGAAACAGCACAGGGAAGCTGTAGTCAGTTCTGCCCAGAACTGACCAGAAGGGTTTGAGTCATGACTCTGCATGGAGCACTTTGAAATGAAGTCTCAGAGCTATTCCCAGGCTTCAAAACAAATAATCTCTCTGCTGACGTGTGACATCATGCCTCCAAGGTACAGTGGTCCCAGGGGTGCTCATTAAATGATAACAGGATGCACTGCATTTCATCCTGACATGATGTTTGGATGCAGAAAATGAGCTTTTAAATTACTGCCATGTCCCTGTGCAGCCTGTACTGCTGGTTCAGAACAAAGGGGATGCCCAGGTTCTTCAGCTGTTTTTTTTGTTCTGCTGAAGCTACGGCTCTGCGGGCACAGGACTTCTGTGTTGTGACTTCTGTGTTGTAACTGCTTTCTCTCGGTGCCTGCTTTGAATGTTACTAGGGCAAAGTGTCTCATATTTTCCCTTTTTTCCCTTGAACATCTTTAAGAATCTCCTCCCACACTTTCCACGCAAACCTTCTCAAGCTTAGCTTTGCAAACCCTGTGAAGCTGTGTGTTAGCATCCTTGTTCATAAGCAAGGCAACGGAGTTGGAGAAGGCCAGAGGACCCAGAGCCACTAAGCAAAATGGGTTTGAGGCTTCCAGACACCTGTGAAGTCCTCGACCTTCAAAGTCCTGACTGTGGTTTAACAGTAAGTCTTTTTCAGGCCAGGAAACCCTTCTGGTCATCTGATGTTCCGCTTTTTCCCTCTCAGCTTCTCTGTCTTCCATTTTTCTTCTGATCCCATTTTCTAGGAGCCCTTCCCTTAACTTCCGTGGGCTGTGGATCTCACTCAAACATGCAGCCCTAATGCTGGGACTAAACCCTGCCTTTCAGAGTGACTCTTGCTGCTTGAAACAACTTTTACCACAAGGAAATCTTCTTTTTGTGATTCATGGTAAAGTGAGCCTGGCAGTGCCTGTAAGTGGCTGAAAGCCTTACACCGGTATCCACAGGCAGGAGAATACAAATACAGTCAACCTAAACAGCTTGTGAGGACGGCATTGCTACTGTGTGCAATGCGATACGTGTGCAAGGTCTTTTGTATTGTCCTCCCACATGCAAATTGAAGTTCAGGAGTGTTTGCAGGCACCTCTGCCTTTGAGGTTATGTTACCAAATACAAGCAGCCATGGACGCTTGTTGAAATTTGAATCTCTCTTTTCTTGGTTTACTTGCTCCCCCCCTCGAGTGCCAAGAGTCATTGCTAGAGCTAAAACTAATCCTAGTTCAACCCACGGTAATTAACAGAAGTTACTTCATCCTTTAATCACAGACATTTCTCTTGAGGTAGTGAAATAGCACAGCAACGCACATGGTTTTAGAGAGGAAGTGAAAAAAGTGATTTCCCGGTTTTCAAATGAAAGGAATTTATCCAATCTGTAATTATTCAAATGAGAAGTTGGTCGTGTCTGTCTTTAATATTGCAAAGTGGTATTTGATGTAAATCCTTGCCCAGAGTTCATTACATTAGCTCTTAGCTCAACCTGAGCATGCTGAGCGCCAAGTTCAGCGTGTAGCATGTTTTATAACCAAGTAGAATGACGTCAGCCTAGTGACCCTGCAGCTCCCTAGTTCCTTGGGAGGACGTATGGCTTTGTCTTCAGCCTAAAGGTGAAATGGAATATGTTTGATGAGATTCCTTTGGTACAGTGTGGAATGTGTGAGGAATATTACTTTGCACCTCCAGCAAGAACTGTCCCTTTTTGCTTTAAAAAAGGAAATAATATTAGCTTGTAATATTTCTCTGCAGAAAATGAAATTTTTCCTTTACAGATCGCTAAGTGCTTTACAAGAAGACCCACAGAGCCCTTTCGCAGGTGGGTAAAACAAGTCGCAGGGAAGCACAGTGGCTTGTTGGTGTCCACCCCATGTCAAACCCTGGCCTAGTCCTGGGGGCTGCCAGGCTGCTGCTGAGGGCTCTGGGTTGAACCACGATGACTTTTTTAAAATGTAGGCAGAGAGATTTAGAAAGCAGGTGCTTATGCAACATTTTGTCACTGCTGCTTTACAGAGCTACTGGTCAGAGTTCCTGCAAAGCCAGAAATCCCTCCCTCTCCACTTTGTCCTGACCTCGGTGAGGATCGTGCGAGTGCCAGACACCATCGGCGTGTACACACCGAGTCCCAGCGCCTGTCCCCAGCAGTGGGTGGTGTCAGCTATTTCAGACGCCGTTTACCGTAAGTAAGGAGGACTGCAATGATAAAGCGTGAATGTAAGTGCTAAGAAACAGGCAAGGTGCCCAGCCACCCCACTGAGACTGGGCTGGGAATGGCGTGCAGGACATCAGACACACCTTTTGGGAATAGTTGAGGTGAAAGAGTCCAATTGCACAAAAAGACAGCTTCCAGGACATCGTGAGAGCAGAATGAAATTCTCACCGTACAACCAAGCCCTAAAAGTGAGCAGCCTCTCCCAGCCCCTGAAAATCCGTGCTGGCAGACTAAGTGCAAATACGCTGTCCTCTGTTAGGACAAATCTCTGACAAGCCAAGGTCAGAAAGCAGAAAGTTTTAGCTGCTCTATCATGCCAGAACAAAAAAAAAGAGAAAGAAAACAAAAAGCCTTGTTTTAAAATAAGCTGTTTTAAATAAACAAGTGTCCTTTGAACCACATCAGAGCACATACCTTACAATATTTGTTAAGTAAATATCAGTGACATGTTTAAGTCTGGCTCAGTATGTATTAGCAAAATGGTATTTGTGTTGCTTTTGTTGTAACAAGAGTCAACAGTGTTCCTAGAAGGTGGCCTGAAAAAGGGACTTTAGGTTTTTTCCCCTCTTAGCATCTCAGAGAGAAACATCAGCTCACCTCAGGACTTTCAAGTGAAAATCCTTCTGAGCACATTGATTTTGGTGAAGTTATACTTTATTTTCATTGGCTGAGATCAGTTTATAATCTCCCTCTTCGGTGTTATTTTTTACCCACAGGTCCACCATAATTTTGGCTTTCTGAAGGAAGTCTGACCTGAAACTGCTTGCGCATACATTGTCACATTATCACAGTCTGTACCTGAAATGCCACGGTGCTGTGGCTGAGCAAAGTTCAGACCTATTCCCACCTCTTCTAATCAGCTGCTCCTTGAGCTTATGTTTTCTTCAGTTTGACACTCCAGCAGTAAGCACAGAGACCACCCCGACAGGCCTGCTCTTCATGGTTTTGCAACTGAGCTGACTCTGTGTCAGCCGAGATACACTAGCAACACGCGGAAAGCCACTGAGGGACGGAGAGGGCACCACACAGCCTAAAAGCCAATGGTTGCTTTTCCATGTGCAGGAAAAGAAAAAAGTAGTATCAATTTCTGATTTAAACAGATCTTTGTGTATGTATTTGTGGTTTTGTTTGTCTGTCCTTTGACCTTTTGGCTTATTTTTTTTCTAAGAGACAGATATTAACTCAAGGGTTATTTCACAGACAGAGGAATGCAAAGCAAGAGAACGGTTTGTAACAATGATGATGCTGAATTTGAAATCCTCCACCAGGAACAAAGGTTTTCTTTTATGTCTGACCGGCTGTAAGGAAGTCAGACTAGTTCTTAAGTGTCCTTTCCTGTATGTCAATACAAGTTATCTTTTTGGGCATGCTCAGAAATTTTGGGCTTAATAAATCATCACTGTAGACCATGTGCTTCCACATACAGGAAGCAACATGTCTTTTTTCGCCCTGCTTTTGTGTGGTGTTGGAGAGGAGGAAAGGTTGTGCTCTGTGGGACTTGAAGGGGAAAACCACAGCTCATAAATCAGGCTTGAGCTACCCCAAAGTCAGGCCACTGAAGTTATGGTGAGGCTCTGCAGGCAAAAATGACAGCTGGGCTTTTATCTGTATGCCATGGCATCACAGGTCAATATTATGATTTTTTTCTCTTCTTTAAAGCTTTCATCTTAGAGGAATCCAAGCCCCCTACCTCCTCTTTCCAAATTGCCTCCAGTTAATAGTAGCACAAAAACAGTAGTTAGCTCAGGTTTGAAAGAGGCTTTGATGAGATACTGCTCTTTGATAAGCCATTTCAAGGGCAGGAGGCAAAGTATTTACTCTCCTTGGAAGAGGAGTCTGATGAGCAATTTGCTTTTCTGTTGCTGAGGCCAAGCAGAGCTTTGTTACCTCCAGAACACCGACACTGCAGAGGTGGTTTATGGCTACTGCTCTTTTCCCCTCCCTATTTCTTTACCTTGTGCAAGAATAAAAAGTTGTGATTGAAGCCCAGCAGCCTGTCCCTACCAGTGACAGTTGCCTCTGCGCTGAGCCTTAGCAGCCCCGGCTTTCCTTCCCATGGCTGGTTTTCCTGCCTTTGGTTGTCCTGGGGGGCCCTGAGGAATTAGGAGTACAGTGAAACCTGGGAGTGCAGCTGGATAAGAAGAGAGAGGGAGATACAGCATCATGAGTAGCTGAGCCCTCCTAACCATGCGCTGTGGCAGAAAGTGGCAAACAAATGAGGCCTGGGCAGGGCAACCTGACTGCTGATGGGCCAGTCTGCAAGACATGAAGCCATTTAATCTGAGCATACTGAAGGTCTCCCAAAGCCTAGGCCCATATTAAATGCACCAGGTGAAATAGACCTGACTCTCACCGCGAAAAATTGTTTACTTCCAGCCCCCCAGCCACAGCTTTCGGGCCAGCATGGAAGTAGGACAGCACAGGAGGTGCTGGGGTGGCCCCAGGCATCTCCTGGCCATGCGCTTGCCAACACTGTAAACGGAACAGAAGGAACTTTGTTTATAGAGATTTAGAGAAAACTCGAGTGTATCCAACTGGCTGCAAGAGGGGCAGTCTACACACCGCTTTTG
>NW_009717822.1:0-8158 GCF_000703405.1 Apaloderma vittatum
GGTTCGAAGGTGCTGTCAGAAGAGGCCAGCTGCCCCGCTCTCGGTGTCAGCTGTTTCGTCTGAGCGAGAAATTACCGACAAGAGTGTAGCGTCTTGAGTTTTGAAGCTTGTTACCGACGCTGCACCTCAAACCTTAATAACACTTTCCCAAGTTGGCATCTGCCGTTACCTGGCGTGAGAGCCGCGTCAGAGCTGCGCAGCTGCGAGGGGCCGCTTGGGAGCAGATCATGAGAACAGGCCCCTCGGATGGGAAAACCACTGGGGTTACAAAGACTCAGATGTAGATGGAGCAGAGCGGGCAGTGACTTGCATCTGCGCTCCGTCCTCCTGCTACATCTGCGCCTGCCCCTGCTGAAATCAAGAGCATCTTTTCAGCCCCGAACTAAGGGGCTTGCTCTTTAGCCTCTTGGAGTGATAGTCTGAGCTGGGATAAAGCATTGGTGGTGGAAAAGTCCATCACCGCCGTATCCATCATCCTCGTTTCACTACAGAATTTCTTAAAAAGCATTTTTTATCCCTGTCTTTTCAAATAAGAAGGAGCAGAAGATTTACTATTTGGTAGTCTTGCTAGGAGTCAAGTTCTGATTTGATGAGGGGTCATTAATGAAATAGCATTCGAACCAGAGGATGGTGTAAAGCACTGTGCACTATTTTTACAGGCAGATTCCTGCTTAATAATTGCGTGCAAGAATCTTGCTAACTTAAGGAGGGGTCTGCTTGTGGTCTGTTACTAAGATTGAAAGTGAGAGCCGGTCAATTGAAGTTTTAGTCCTAAGTTTGAATGTTGTATTAATGGACTAATAAATAATCTTTTCAAATTCTTTTGAGTGTATGTAGGAATTGGAAAATGATTCCAAGTGCATGAGACTTACTTGTCAAACCTCATATAGGAATAGTGCATTGCAGCTTCTGAGAAATTTTTTTTTTTAAAAAAAGTGCACCATTTATGGGGGGGAAAAATGAGACTACAGATGGGAAATGGAACAGTCCAGTTGGGATGATCTTGCATATTTGGACTGGAGTGAATTTCTGCTCTTGACTCGCTAGACAGGATATGCTTTCTGGAAGCAAATGTAGTGACAACAGTTAGATTCTCTGCAAGGAAACTCAGGAACCGTGCAGGATATTGTTTGCTGAAACTTAAAAAGCACCAATGATGACAATACTCTGTCATCTTGACGCACAGCTCAATGTAAGTGGCGAAAAAATGTGTCTGCAAGGACACTGTTACCGAAAAGAACAGATAATGTGCTTTTTATGAGAAAAAAAGAGTATTCAGCCTCTACATAATCCTTGTTACAAGATCATATAGGGAATATATGGCTGTTACTTCCTTCTGCGTGTAACGAAAAGTGCATTATTTACCTGTGCCTGCTTCACATAGGCCACTTACTATGCAGTAAATTACATGGTCTGGAGGTGAATTCTGCCATCCACCAGATAATTGTAAGTGGTCAGAAAATAGAAAAATGCTTTTCCCACCAGGTTGCTGTTCTCTAGCAGTGCCCATAGTAACCAAGGAAGGTCCGTCCTGCTTCTCGAGCGGCGTTAAGCCTCCTGTGCTGTGCCTTGAAACTCGGGGTGAGATCTTCACTTCTGAGGGGGGAGGATCTTCCTTTGGGAATGGGATTTGACCCCAGTCTTGATTCCTCTCTGTGTAGGAGTGCTAATTGCAATTAGAACTTGGGGGTTGGAGGTCAAAAACTGGTTCTGTGTGTTATCTTTTAAAACAGTCTTTGCCAAAAGCAAATTATTGCTTTGATTTCTGAACACTTGTGCTGCAGAATGACTCCCTGTTTTCCGTTTGGCCCAAAATAGGGCAGCAGAAACACCTAGGCAAGTGAATTGAAAATAGAAATTCCTTGAAAGGAAGCATGCTGTCAGTCTCTGTTTACGGGGCTTAGTACACACCGTTTTGGTGTTCTGTGACCCCCAAGCTACTGAAGATGTGGGATTGCACCAGATCTCCAGTGTTTTTGTTTTCTTCCCTTTCATATTTTTGTGATTCTCATTGCACAATGTGGTGTTTTGTGGAGACCTCCTGAGATCACATCCAGCCCCCTCTGCTCAAGGTGGCTCAGCTGGAGCAGGTTGTCCATGACTGTGTCTGCTCAGAGTTTGAGCATCTCCACAGATGGAGACTCTTCAACCTCACTGGGCAGCCTGTCCCAGCGTTTGACCACCCTTACAGTAAAAAACTGCTTCCTTGTGCTTAGCTGAAATTTTGTGTGGTTTAATTTGTGCCTATTGCCTCTTGTCCAGAGAAGAGCCTGGCTCCCTCGTGCTCACGCGTTCCCAGCAGCTACTTCAGCACCCTGGTAAGATCTTCCTGAGCCGTCTCTTATCCAGACTGAACAGCCACAGCTCTCTCAGCGTCTCCTGTGAAAGATACTCCAGCCCATTTACCACTTTTTTTCGCTCTGGTGTTTGTGGTGGTGTATACCAACACACAGTGTTTATTTATTTTTACTGGCTACATAGCTTAGTTTCTTAAGGAGACAAACCTTAGGTGATCGCTCTGTTAGGCGGTCGCCTCCAATAAATTAGGAAGCTGGTGACTGCTTTCAGGCGTATTTGTAAAAAAAAAATAAAAAGGCTAGTTATAATTTTGGGATTTTTTGGTGGAAAACAAGTGAAAGTCCTGCCTGGAGGAGAAACAGGCAGAGCTTACCAGTGTGCAGTCAGTAGCAGGCACCAGGGTGTTTGATGCCTGGATCTGAGGAAGGTGGGTCCATGCAAATGCTGTCTCTTCCTCATGTCTGCTCGGAAGACGTGTCGGGCTAGGGGTGGAGAAGGGCCTAGGGGACACTAGCAGAAATCCCCAGGGTAAACAAGCGTTATTGGATCTGCTCTTAATGAGACATTTTGTTCTATGTAAACTGCTTTCCTGATGTTGTGGATTCTTCTTCTCTTGAAGAAAACCATCACCGTGTGCCCTGAATGCTGGGTTTTTGCAGATTATCAGTCACCTTTGGGCACTAGTTCCAAGATTAGCGTGCACATGTAAATGCATGTAAAAACTTCCCAGGCAGGAAGGACAGAAGCACGGGGGTGCTCAGCGTACGTTAGCATTGCTCCTTGGAGGCCGGAAAAGTAAGGCAGATCTCTGCCAGGCGTGGAGGTGGCCTTCTGACCTCCCGAAAACTGCTTCCAGTGAGATTCTCTCCACTGCAAGGGAATGGCGGTGGCTGTTGAAAGAAACAAGGGGTGCATTAATAGCAAAGTAAGATCTTAGTCCATTGATTTGCAGTGTCAGTTAGTGCTCATTAGAATTAGTAAAATGGATGCTCATTTAACATGCACATATGTACGCTCCACAGGTAAGTACCTGGTGCTGGTTATGAGATCTAATGTCCTTGCAGAAGGCTTCTGCGGCTTGCATTCTGCGCTGCCGCAGCCCAGCACTTGAAAGCAAGCTCCTTTGGAAAGTGATTAAGGAAGCCTCCGTCTGGGTGAATGTGGCTGTTCTGCCGGTGGCGGTTGGCGTGTGAGCAGGCAGCAGGCAGTGGAGGGCAGGGGGTGCTGCCCATGTCAGCCTCCTTGGGCCTTTGCTTGGCTCTGGGAACGAGGAGCTGACGTGCAACCTTCCAGGTTGTGGTTCTCAAAGACTTGCTGTCACCAAGAAGCGAGCAACGCTGCTCCCAGCTGCACGATGGTGTGACATGAGCTTTGGCGACACGGAGACTCCCTGGAAGCGCTGCCATGTGTAACATTCCTTGTGTCCCAGCCCCAGTGTTCGAGTTGTCGTCTGGGCTTTCCCATGGGTGTATCTGTGTAGTTTCACAACAGGATACTTTCACAAATCAGAGTGATTGAAGTTGGAAGGGATCTCTGCAGGGCACCTGGTCCAACCATCCTGCTCGAGCAAGGTCACCCAGAGCAGGTATCCTAGGCCTGGGTGCAAGCAGCATTTGAATATCTCCAAGGATGGAGATTCCACCACCTCTGTGGGCAGCCTGCACCGGTGCTTTGTCACCCTCACAGTGAAAAAGGGTTTCCTGATGTTCAGGAGGAAGCTGCTGTGTTCCACTTTGTGCCCATTACCTCTTACTCTGCCACGGGAAGGAGCCTGTCTCCATCCTCTCTGCACCTTCCCTTCAGGTATGTGCATTCATGAGATCCCCCTGAGCCTTCTCTTCTTCAGGCTCTCCAGTCCCTTCGTCATCCTTGTAGCACTTCACCGGACTCTCCAGTTTGTCTCTCATGTCCTAGAGAGCCCGGTGCTGGACACAGCCCTCTGGGTGGGGCCTCACTGGCTCTGAATAAAGGGAAAGGATCCTCTCCTCATCAGGCTAGTGGTAGCCACGGACACTGTTTTCTCCATGGGCGCATTGCTGGCTCACGTTCAACTTGGTCTCCACTAGGACCTCCAGTTTTCCGCCAGGCTGCTTCCCAGCTGGGTGACCCTGGCATGTATTGGTGCGTGGGGTTGTGCCTCCCCAGGTGCAGGGCCCAAAAAGAATGGAAACTGTAAAGCCCTTTGCTGGCATTGCCCCTGTGGCACTCGTGTTCGAGAGACACCTGGGGGTTGTCCTTTCCCACTTCCACAAAACCCCAACATCTCTGTCTTCTGATGGCGTGTTGCTGTGGCCTTTGCTTCCTCAGTATGACTTGCTATTTCCATTGTTGTTTTACTTGATCAGGATGTTCACTTACTAGTATTATATTTTTATGTAATAAGATGCTTCCAGTGTTTTGTTTGAAAATCTGTGGGCAGTGTTTGGGGACAAGATGGTCATTGGCGAGAGGCACAGACTGTTGTTGCCACAGGTTTCTGTGTGGCTTGGGATGTTTAAAGAGCTCTCCACCTGGGCAGCAATATTGCAGCTTCACTAGCTCCTGTCTGCATCTCAAACAGCAGAAAGGCTTTTGAAATCCTCCCCTTTTTCGTGAGGGATGCTTTAAGTATTGTCCCTCCCTCATACAGTGATTCCCTTTAGGCAGGGATGGTGATAACAGTGACACTCTGTGCTCCAGTCTCTGCTGTTCTCCACCGTGAGCATTTTTTTTCCATTCGGCCTGATATCTTCATTCCCTGTGAAATGAATCACAGCCTGGGAAGGCGCTTTTGTTTTCCCCACCCTGAAACCTGACCTCACAAATAGCTGATTAACGAGAGTTTCTGCAGCTTGGTGGTGACCTCATAGCATCAAAGGAGGAAAGCATTTGGGAATAGCAGACACCAGATGAAGAAAGGCTTTGCTTATCACGTGGGTCCTCTTCCGCTCTATGCAGCAGCCTTACTGCACAGCCGTCTACGTGCAAAATCTGCCTCTGTGTTCCTGAGGCCTCTCTTCATCCAGTCCTGGAGCCTGCGAGCACTGTTGGATCCCACCAACAGGACGAGCAGCAGGAGCTGGGTTGTGATTAGAGGGTTCTTTCGGTTTACCTCAAGTCCTCTTCTGCAATTGTCTTGATTTACAAAAGCTGCTGGTCCCAAGAAAACTAGGTCCTTCCTTTTCCTGAAAACTACTCTGATACTTGTAATGATGTTTTTCCACTGAACATGCAAATGTCAGATTTTGTATTTATGAAACTATCCTCCCTGTTTTTACAGTTCCAAAATATATCCATTTAATTGATCAGAAGGAGAGAGCAAAATGAGTGTGAGCATCTGTAAAGTGACCCCATGTCTTTTGGATGAGACAAACCTTAAATCCTGGGCATATTAATAATATTTTCTTGTTTTTCTCCTCTGGCTTTTGTCAGTGATATCACTTGAACACGATTCAGAATCAATTGCAGTATTGAAGATGATGATTGAAATTCAGCAACCAAAGATAATCACATGAACACACCATATATCTAAAAAGTAAGCAAAACCAAAAATGCTTCTGGAGACCTCGTATCTACATAGTCAGCATTAGTTATGATGATTCTAATTTTCTTCTTTCCCTCTTAAAAGGTGAAATAAACTTACTGGCCATCCTTACCGATAGTGAGAACCTTGTCCCTGCTTCAGGCCACCATCAGCATGTCCGCCGTGTGAGGGATGGTAATCTTAGATTCTGAGCGTGCCTTTCCTTACAAAAAATTGCAACAATAAAACTAAACAGGATTGTAAGCCAAAGATTTCCCATCCTGTTGCTTGTCTCCTGATGCAGGACTAGGATCGATGTTAATGCAAATAGCAGTGATACACATAATTCTTCCCTTCCCCTAAAGGTGAGCTAGTGGCGTTTGCTGGGAAGTAGTTATTTGGTGCCTTTTCTCTGCTCAGTTGCCGGGGGTCCAGGAGGAGGAGGAGAGTTTGCTGCAGTTCTAGGCTGATTCCTGTCCTGCCCCTTGCCCTCTGAGCGCAACACCAGGGAACAGACCCTGAGGTTTAAGAGCAGCAGCCACTCTTCCCTCACCACAGCATGGTTTCAGCGTTGTGGCAGTCTGCCCTTTTTTATTTGCTTCTCTCTTTGTGCATCGCTCCATCAGGAGTAAGACGAGCGGGCGCACGGCAGGGTGTGAGCCAGGGGGGACGGCACGGGTGCAGCCCAGGCTGGCAGCACTGCTGCCTCCTCGGGTGTGCAGAACCTGCCGGTCTGTTCATGGGACCTGTCTCGGCTCAGGGCTGGTTTTGAGAGGCAGAAGAGGAGTGGATGGTTCTGCTGGTGGCTGGTCTGATGGAGTGATGCCGAACACTGACTAAGGGCTGACATACAAAATGTAATGCTTTTGGGGTTAAAAATGCTCTTAGAAATGCAGAAGCATCTTGTCCTTTTCTCTACTTTTTTGATCTCCCTGTAAAAAGTTTGTTTGTAGAATGTGTTGGGGGTTTTCTAACACAAAAACTACAGATTTTTTTTAGCCTATTAGAGATGTTGTTATTGGACAAACAGTTGTTGGAAAGGCACTTGCTAAAAATGCTTGATTAGTTACTCTGAATTTCTCTAACAAATGGTGTGAAGTCTACAGTGATTAGATGAAGTTAATTTGGAGGTTCTTCAGTGTACAAGTTTTATTAATTTAAAGGGCACTAACAGCATCCGTTTGTGATAGGCAATGGAAACTGACCGTATGATACATATTTCTACGTCACTTCTTTACGAGGAATCAGCCTTTCCAAACGTAATGCTCATCAGTCCTTGCCATCTGGTAACCTTACTTTATGCTCACTAATCTTGGAGGGGAAAAAAATCTATATCCAAACACAGACCCTTCATGCAAATCCTCTTTATGTCATTCAAGCTTATGGCACTTATTAATATTCATACATACCAGTGTGTGCTATTAAAAATTACCTTCAAAGTAAAATTAATCTGAACAAGTGGTATGAGCTTGTTACTTTGTTTGAAGAGCAATTCAAGGTAGTGTTCTGGATGTGAGGTGATGCTGATGATCTGGGGTGGTCTCCAGGTGTCCCCTGGACAGGGCTACCCGCATGAGTCAAGTTGTAATCCCCAAGTTGTAATCCCCAAGTGGGCTGTGATGAAAAACATTTTGTTTGTGTTTTTTTCTCTTGCTGAAATGAAACAGGCTGCTTTGTGGTCACTTTGTGGCTCTGGAGGTGGGTTTTTCAAGGATGTTGTTGGGATGGGCTAGGTATGTGAAGGCGGAACTTAGCATTGGGATTTCAGGAGGTGGAGTTGTAGGAGAAAAGCTGAGAAGATCTGGGAAAATTTGGGCTTACTACAATTGCAGATGAATTTAAATGGCTGTGGTAGCTGAAGTTTCAAGAAAAATCCCCAGCCGGTCTTCACTTCTCTGAGAATGATGCAGACTTTCATCTAGCAGAGGCACCCCAACACCTTCATTCTTACTCTCGCCTGCTGAGGAGGATGAAGATGGCCCACATCTCCATCATCATCACTTGTCACGGTGCTTCTGACAAGCTGTAGTAGGCTGGATCCTTTCATGCTGCTGGGTGAGAAGGATGGGCTGTCTGGGGCAAGAGGAGCTGCTCCATTTCTATTCTTACCTCTCCCTGCACAGTCCTGGAGCTCGCGTGGGGAGTTCTGGCCAGGCAGTGGCTGCTCTGCAGTGACTTTTGGTTGAGCTAAAGCAGAATCCTCTTTTTTTTTATTTAGCTGTTAATCACTTGTGTGATCAGTTGTAATCAGTTGTGTCTTGCAGAAAGTGGGACGCTAGGACGCGTGTTTAAAGGGAATGAGCAATCGTAATTCAGCGCGTCACAGCGAAGGGAGATGGGGAGTAAGGCAGGAGGTGC
>NW_009717823.1:0-16216 GCF_000703405.1 Apaloderma vittatum
TGGCGGCTTTTGTGGGTTTTTTGTTAGTATTTTTCCGTAGGAAAGAAAACTTTCACCTTAAGGGGAAGGAAAACTTAATAGATTTCTGCCAAGAGTTGTCACGCGAACAATTCCAACTAGCTCCAGGGCATCCGGTACCTCCCGCTCTGTTTAGATACCTTTTAATGGATTCTAGCAACTACACAGTTTGCTTTATCACTCTGCAAATGTGCTGCTATTAAAAAGGAAAAAAAAAGAAAAAAAGAGACCACCTCAGCTTTTGAACGTTTGATGTGTGTTTTATTAATCCTCTCGGCCCTGTCCATTTGCTGGGCATTCTTCTTTGATCTGTTGGTAATGGTGCTCATTTAGGAGAGGTGTTCATCTGAGCAGGCTTCGGTATTCTATCGAAGAATTTGAATAAACATAATTATTCCTTATTTTCTAACATGAAGTAGCCGAGGGCTTTAGAAATAGAACAGCATGGGGAAAATTGAATTTCTGGGCTTCTTTTAATAGGACAGTGTTAACAGTGCAGTCAATAAATCTGGGCTTGTTAATGGTTATAATAGCTACCGTTAGGGCCGGTGTTGACTTTATTTTTGAGTTAAAAATAATATTTTCAATGGATCTTTCAATATTACATTCTTGTGTTGCCACATTGCTGGCTTTGTTGATAGTTTTTGTGTTTGCTCTCAGGAGTGGAAGAGCAGGCTTGTCACATAATATCTATTTAAAACACAACCAGTGTTCGTCACTCAACAGATTTTTGGAAAATGAAATATTCCCATTTATTAATAGCGTTGGAAAGAAAACGGAAAGTACTTTTTGAACACAAGTAAGCAAAAATATTTCCAACACCTTTTTGGGGGTGGGCCTGTTTTTATCTTTTTTAACCGTGTTTGCCCCCTAGGGGACTTGTTTGCAGAGGGGGAATGGCAAGCTAAGATAGGGTCACGTTGTCTCCCAATTTCTGCCTAGAAAAGGAAAATGTGCTGGCCATTTTCTGTTGTCTGGAGCTGGGACCTGACTCCTCCCTGCCACAGGAGCAGTGCAGGTGGGCCGGAACACTTGGGTTAACTTTTTTGGGTGGGGGGTGGGCGGTGAGAACAAGTACCCGAGTGACTTGGTTAACAAGTGCTATACTGTACTGCAAAGGATTCATTTTTATTTCTCTCCCTTCCACCCACCTTGCTCTTATACTCTTCTTATTTATGCTTTTTCTTCTCCTCAGTCTCTTCCAGTCTGAAATGCTTACACATAGTTGTATTCCGCTCCTGAAACTACGCTGAGCCATTCCCTTTTTTACATTACTTCGCTGGTTTCTCTTGGCGTTACAGATCATCTTTATCCAAAGAGCGGAAGGTTCAAACAGTGCTTCCTGGTGCCATTCATACACAGTCTATCCTGTGCCTTGTCCCAGTATCTGTCTCATGAGGCAGAAACTACACGTTAGGTGTGGTTCAGAATGTGCTAACAACTAAAGCTCTAGAGACAAAAGGGCAAATGACCAAAAAACCACAGCCTCCAGTTCATGGCTCTCTACAAGCCTCTTTGCAAAACTCTCAGCAAAAGTCAGTAATTCCGTGCATCCAGTGCTGGCGGGATGAGACCCTTTTAAAATCAGACAACCCTCAGCTCCCTGGTGTACTGTGTTTATGGCATCAGTGGGGTAAATTCATCCGCATTTCGAGGCAGAATGCATTGTCTCTACTTTTTCCTGGCTTTTGTTCACCGAATAAAACAACGCATTAGCAGACCTACGTTACGTTACGTTTGCTTCCTGCTTCTGTTGTGTAGTGTTTTGCCGCTACCACGGCTGGCCAACACGCTGTAAATCTTGCCTGGTGTTTTGTAACAAAGGAAAAAATAGAGTGATTTGTGTTGACTTTTGGTGATCGTGTATCATTATCGATTCGAGAGAGGGCGGTGGAGGAGAGTGCGGTTTATCTGTTGCTTGCTGTTCTCCATGAAGGCGGTGTTAGTTAGCAGTCAGTAGAGGGCAATAGAGAAATACAGTTTGTGATACCTAAAGGATTTGAAGCGCTGATTATGTGTTTACAGAAAAGAAAAAGAAGAAAAGAAGAGCCAGGAGGATAGGTTGTTCAGTTTACTACTGGAGACCTGACGGTGACAGAACGCCAAGATAACGGAATTTTCAAAGAAAGCAAAGACGACCTTCTGCAGCATCTGCAAGACTCTCCTTTTTTTTCTTCAGAGTTACGCAGGATAACTTAGCCAGAACTTATTGATGACTGCATGTTCAGGAGACTCGGGAATGGACTGCGAGATGCGGGAAGGCACTCTTAGGAAGGAACAGAAGAGGAGGCATTTCAAAGATCCTGCAGGTGACTGAGGTGAGCAAACTCACAGCTTCTCTTTCAGGTGAGATAACAGGCATTCAGTCGGGTGTATAAAAGTCATGAGCAAACCAAGTGATTGAAATTATACGAGAATTTTGCTTTTTCAGGCATGCTAGTGCAGGACTAATTTTATCCTGGGGGAAAAAAGGGATAGCAATGCTACAGGGATAAGCGTTTCTAAGCATACGTTATTTTGGAGACATGCTAAAACTGGTGACTTGTTTTATGTGTAGTATTTTATATTAGAACTGTTTGAAACATTCTTATCGTTTTACAGTGTTTTTGTGCTGTAGTTCTTAGACTCCAGTTTACAGAGAAATATATAAAGAAGATGTGACTATTCTTGTTCCTTTTAGAGGGGATTTTTGCTAAGCTTTTGGACAAATAAGACTTGGAGGTTTGGACAAATTTATTTAGAGATTTTGGATGCGTGGTGGGAATGCCCTCAGATTTTTCAAAGGCTCTATTATCAGAAAGATGCCGAGAAGTCATAACAAAGAATATTGCAGTAGCAAAAGGAATTAAGTCACAGAAATCAAGTGGCTGACAGAGGATTGGGAAAGCAGAAAAAAGCCCAAGAGACCAAGGTCAGAAATAAACATATAAAACACTTTTCTCTTTGCAAGATCTCGGCTGGTGTCACCGTAACACTTGGAAAATATCCTCAGGATGCTGGGAATCATTAAAGCAGTACAGATTGTCAGAGGATAAACTTCCACTTTGGCTGCCCCTGGTACCAGAAGTGACCAATAAGAATCATTTGGGAAATGAAAGATGAAGAATTGAACCATTGGTGTTCTGGGGATATCACAGAGCAAGTGCAAGGGTATCTAGAGGTCAGTGAGACAGTACCCATCTGAAGCAAGGCAGGCTGATAAATAAAATGAATAAATCATGTTCTAAAAGATACCGTCAGGATTGAAAAGCTAATTGAGGAAAAAGTTATCTAGTGTTCTTCCTGAGCCTGGATTTGTTTTTTAAGTGGTACGGTAGGCAAGGCTATGACACAATGATTTACCTGTGCTTTGAGTGCCAAAATATGTAAAAAATTAATAAGATGATTGTTTATAGATTGCTTTGAACACAGCTCCCTTGCAGTATGTACCCGGGGAAAGTGGAAGATAACACATATAAAGCACGTTACTATTTTCCATGGGTTGACAACATGCATTTGACAAGGAAGGGACTCAATGAAAATAAGCATCCTTCTGATCTTGAAAGCTACAAGTTCCAGTCCCAATTTTTAATTCCTTTCATTCTATTTCCTGTGCTCTAGATCTTCTTGTATACCTGCAAACCCATTCTCTCAAAAGCTAATAGAAATTAAAGATGGTTTTGAACAACAACCTTAGCGAGAAACGTACTTCCAGTTTAAGGAAATGCATTTGTGTGTGTACCAACTCTTCTTTAAAGTGGTCTCTGGTAGAAATTACTAGTTCTTTATCTAAAATGTGAAACTCCAGGGCAATAAACATTCTCTTACAGCTGATAGGTGTTTTCAGTAAAAACAGCATGGTTTCTTGTTGGTGTTTACTTAAGAGTTTTCTCATGGGTCGTGTTTCTACAGTTACAACCAAAGGGGTTTTTGTAGCGCACAGCAACACAGATCAGCAGCTAGAGCTGAGAAATAGGAGCTTCTGCTTGTTCAAGTCCAGGCTTTGCTTCACCTCTGTGGGACTTTGTGGTACATTAGGCCTTTTTATGGTCAGCTTATGAAGTGGCCAGCCTAGCACCTTGCCCACGCTAGGGGCTAGGCTTTGACTGGCAGGCTGCAAATGTACAAGGAGGCACTCCTTGCATAGAACTTATGGGAAAGGCCATTGTCTTGTTGTAGCGTCCTTCAATACGTAGACAGATACTCTCCTCTACCAGTTCTGGATATGAATCCTTGCCACCTTGAGTCGTAAAAAACTGTTCCTTCATCTTCGTTCACAAAACGGTTGTCTAAAAATGCTGAAATCTCAAGCTGAAGTTCCACCTGTGAAAAAGATGCTGCTAATTAATGTGTTAATTGTCATGTAAACCTCTTTGCTTAATGAGATGTGAAATAGCCCCTACTGTTAGGAATATCAATGTGCATGGGAGTTTGTCCCAAATGCTCAGGGTTGTTTATTGCTGTGCTGCAGCACAACCCAGGGCTGCTCTTCCAGCCTCTTGTCAAAATGCAAACATTTTACTTTATGATGAGTCATGTGGGTTTCACTCAGATCTCATAAGGTTCCCCCACCCTGTTCTCCTTTGCTGCATAGTCCAGGCCCTGCCCTAGAGGCCTTGCTTTCACCACCACAGTAGGGGGTGGAACCCTCTTCAGCAGCTGTTGGGTCCCTTCCTTAATTAACTTGGAGAGGACAGCGAACAAATGATAGGGAGCGTTTGCTCTGTCACTGGAGCTGCACGTGCAGCATTCCTGGCCTTTTCTGGCCTGGAGTCTGACTCAGTGCTGGCAACTGAGTCTGAATTTGCCACAGGCTGTGCTAAATGTTACCTGCATCAAGACAGAAGGGGAACTAGGTCAACCAAAGGAGGCAGCAGTAGACACTTTCCATATTGGTCACATTCACTTAAAAACAACACAGAAGAGCTCTATGTTTCAGGAAAACATTATTTGCTTTTTTTAATTATTATTCTGATGCAAAAAGGGGATAGAGGAAGCCTTCATTTTTATTTCGTTATGCTTTAAATTATTTTATTTTCCTTCTGATTCTGAGCAACCTGTTCTAAGGTGGTGAGCATGAGGTTGCACTAGAAGACCTCTGGAGGTTTACACTGTTACCCCGTAATTTTCAATGCTCGTGCTGTTATTTTGGATTCTTCTGGACTCCACATTACCTAGGAGAGGAAAAGAAGCACGATTATTTTAAGATAATTTTCTTTCTCGCCTGTTGTTATTTCAATTTATTGGAAAATGGACCAGAGAGACTGAAAAACAGGTACTTCAAATAAATAACTGTGTCATGGAATAGTTCTTTGCAGTTTTTGGTTTCTGAGTTTTGTGTTCTGGGTTTTTTTATAAGATGCTTTGACTATCATGTTCAGGCTGCTTAAGAGAATTACTGGGTCAGCTGGGGGCTAAACTGCTTGAAGTCTGTACTCCCTGCTGCGGGCAAAAAGTGACTTCTCACACCTGTTTCTAGTATCCGAAGTTGGTCTCATGTCTGAGAAGCTGGCATCATTGCTGATTCTATTGTTTTATGCTTGATGAGTCAGATGGCAATAAGGAGTGGGATATTTACTGCTAAAGTATGTGAAATAATATGAACTTGAAAGATCCATATCAGTTTTGCAGTAATCAATTTTGGCTAAACACATTCAAAATTAAACTGTTTGCCTGTCTGACATCCTTAATTCATCATCCTTGCTGGGAACTGAGATCTTCAAAGCCGTTTACAACAGCTAAACAAACACGTCTTCCATTAGTTTCGATTATGCAGCCTGATAAAAGTGCACAGAGGATCTGAAGATGGTGACAGTGATGGGTATAATTTAGACACAAGAGAGTTAACAGAATCAGGCTGATGCTTACAGTGAACTTTAAGCCAGAGTTTCACAGTCGAATATGGGTGGGTGGTGTAATGCTCCTTATCTACTTGGAAGCTGCTGCTGAGGCACACTGGGAGCACAGCACATTGTACCTGCCTTGAGAAGAGTCTTCAGTGCTGGTCACATGGCATTGTCCCCAAAACTTATTCCTGTTTTAGAGGAAAAACTGCAATGGAGAGGGTGTAGGTACAGTAGCTGCTACAGTAAAGAGGAAGAACCCCACATGACAGTAATTTAATCAGACTGCAGTATTACTGTCTTGATTCATGATAGAAAGCAGGAAATTTCTTCTGTGAGGGTTGTATTATAGCTGTGTAATCGCCCAGTGCAGACAGGAACTAGCCTGACTAAAGTTGGTCTGCATGCAAGGCCCTCTGCTTTCCTGTGCTCCTCGGAGATTTTGCACAGAAAACAAAACAGTAAGGGGTAGATAATTCAACAGAATAATTTTTTTCTAAAACCCCAGAGGTCTCTGCTTAAGGATCCCGATCCAGAAAAAGCTTGGAGTAGTTACATGAACATATGTTAAACAAACATAATCAGGCTTGTCATTAACTTGCTACTTATTTGAAGCATGGGAAGGGGCTGATGAAATCTCCAGAGTTTTTCCAGAGGGTCTATAGGCATGTGCTTTTATATATTCTTTTCATTATCATTAGATAACGATAAGTAGTGTTCATGTGTGGTCTGCATCCATCTCCTGAAAGGTCATTTTGGCATTCGGTGAGGAAAAAATTTGTTTTTTCTCCTCAGAAAAGTAATTTTAAAGTGGTCAGGTTGATGGAATGGCAAATGTAACAAAGTTTGTCAATTTGCAATCAATTTGTGCAATTGAAAATTACGTTTCTCCTTACTGTGTCCTTAAGCAATGTTTTCCTGATGAAAATATTTGTGATTTGGGGTTTTTTTGTATTAATCTCACTCTGCCTCTTAAGCCAGTATCAGATCCTTAGCACTGTTTGGAAAAAACGATCCGGTTATCCTAAGAGCATGGCTGAAAGACAGGACAGTGGAAAGCCCGAAGGAGTAAAGGTCCAGATAGAGATGTACTGGCAGGTCTGTGCAGAGCTTGTCACAGTGCCTCTTGGCTCTCTGCTTCTGTTTCATTTGCTCTGATGGTTAATCATTTGCTTGAGTGCTCAGGTACCATGGTGATGGACACACTACCAGTGCCACAGACCCAGCATGCTGCAGATTTATTAAAACATTACTTTTGAAACAAAAATCAAAATAAATGGAACTTTTGAAAATGCTTATTATAGCTACCACTGCTGTTTGCTTTCCTCCTTAACAATACAGTTTAGCATGGTAGGATATAGGCTTCTTCCTCACATTTTAGGTTTTTCACTCTGCTGTTAATATCCACAGCTTTCTCATTAAAACATAAAAGGTTTGAAAGGCTTTAGACTTCTTCCATATGTTGAGCATAGCACATTTGTGCATTGGCCTTTCTGTGTTGCTATTGAGATGTCTGTTCCATTGTCATAATACTAAAATCGGGGAAAGGGCCTTGGAATAAAAGCCAAATACATCTTTGGTCCATTAAGCCCCAACAGTTTTCTAGTGTGACCTTTGCAAAACTAAGGCTATAAAGTGCAACTTTGAAAATTCTGGCCAGCAACTAACTTTTGGAATGTGAATTGGCAAGCTATTCTTCCTTCTTCTCCAAGTACGAGGCCTTCTGCCTGAAGAGCTCCAATGCAGCATCTCTTCTGCAGTGTCACGTTTTGAGGTCTGATCCTCACATGGACCTCTGTTGCTGTTGATACTTTTTATAGTGCACTGCTATTTATATCTCTGTTTGAATATTTATAGTGGCTGCCACTGGAAAGTTAGCATGGAGCAATAGTTTCCCACAGAGGGCATCACCTTGCTAACATCCCTCCAAGGTAACTGCAGAGAATATAGAAACAAATGTTACCTCTTTATGCTAAGGACCTTATGAGTTTGCTCCTGGTTTGGTACCTTAAATTGCTTCCCAATGCTACTCTGGGAACACAGTACCTGGAGCAGGTTGAACTAGCATACCGGGCAGTCTGTGAAACCCCAGCACATGATGTGCCCAGGAGGCAAGCTAAACCACAGAGGGAATCAGATAGAGCCAGATGTAAGGTATGCATCTACTGGAGCTGGATAATTGTTCCTCAAACTCCACCGATCACAAAAGCTTGATTTAACTTTTGTGGCAGCCCTCAGGAAATGGAAGACATCCTTTGCTCCTTACATTTCCCTCATGTGATAAAAAAGTACCAAATAAGTTTCTCATGCCTATCTTACCATCTGCTCTGACAGCAATTAGCTCGCCAATTGGTGTGGGCTCACTTCCATCAATACATGGGAAAAACATTCAGAAAAGCTCACAATTCAGACAGCAATGCAGGGACACTGTTTATGTCTCCCTGGCATAAGGTAGGAAGTGCCTGTGATGCACTGCTTTACGAAAGTTGGATGTACTTAAATGCAGTCTGAAGACAAAGGAACAGCACTTGAATCTCACATACTACTGATACAAAAAAGAAAAAATAAACAGTAGAGACACTAAATATGGCAATCCTGTTAACATTTCTGAGCAAAGGGCAAGTGAGATTTGTGGGACTTGTGGGTCTGGACAGACCTGTTTCCTGTGAGATCCGAGCTGATGTTGTTGCAGGGGTAGTGGAAGAGAAGCCAGGACTTGCCCATTAAGCATTTAACTTGGAAAGCATTGGAAGTGGGATCCCCTCCTCTCTATCCTTCTGCAGTATGGGACTTTCCGCCTTAGCAACATGCAGTCCTTGAACTCTTCAGGATCCACAGATCCTTTTACCATGCGATCCTTGAACTCTTCAGGATCCACAGATCCTTTTAAAATGTACAAATACAGCAACGCTTCTCTGCTCTGGTGTGTTACTGGGGAGAGAGAACAGCCCTTCAAGAAAGGGCTGCACTGCAGAGGAAGGCACAGAACAGTGCAGACTAATATTGTGGGGCATGAAAGTAATACATTAAGAAAACTGGACCTTGTAGTATCATTTTGGGGGCCAGGTAGCTCAGTCAGTTGAGTGTGGCGCTAACAATGCCAAGGTCGCAGGCTCGATTCCCGTTCAGTCCCATGTGTTGCCTGATCTAGACCAGAGATGGTGTCCCTGGTGACAGGGAAGCTGGATTAAAATGATCTCTAAGGTCCCTTCCAGCCTAGGCCCTTCTGTGATTCTATGATTGTAAAATTGGGCTGTGACTTCAGAATATAAACTACTACTACTGAGATGGCAAGCATCTACAGTGCAGAATCTATGAGTTGTCCTATAAAATGCTTGTTGTTGCTGTGATGTTGCAAGTCGTGCAGACAACCTTTCCTGTCAGCCATTTCCTCCTTTTCATTAATCTGCAGTACTTTTTTTGGTGTTCCTTTACATTAAATCTGAGGGATATTCATGGCATTCACAGGTATGTTTCAATTAACTGCCTCATCCTTCCCTTTTCAAGTGTGTCCTGTTTTTGAGAACCACCCTAGGAACATCTGCCTGCTGGCAGATCTGTGCGCTTGTTTTTTTCCCATGGACAGTAGTCTGGACTTTGGCAAGCCTTTGGAATCTTTCCTGGATGAGCAGTTCTGGATTATTCACCAATATTTTGCGAGCTGAAGTGAAAATAAACATGATCTTAGGGCTCTGAGCTCACACTCAAATCCAGGCTTTCCCAGTGTCAGCTCAGAACTGAGAAATTTAATTTGGCCCTTTATGGATTACGATGCAGCAACTTGGCATCTGAATGGCAATTGGTTTTTGCGACACTTATGCAAATATACTAGTTCAGTGGTTGCAGTGGCTTTACAGTCCCTTTGCTGTCTGCCAGTGCTTTACATGAGTGCTAAAAATGTCATTAAAAATGTCAAAATATATTTTAAAGACCAATATGAGAAACCGAACATGCAACACTAACTTTGGAAAATCTCAACTCTGTTTTCTGACACAATCTTACCTTTGTGACTACGGGAAAGTTTGATTATTTCAGTGGATTGCTGAAGAAATAGATGTGGATCTCACTTTATTCATTCTCACCTTAACAGATTGACTTGGAAACCTTCAGTTTCAAAGAAGGTAAAGGTGTCAGAGTGAGTTCATATGGAACAGATGGGTTTTCTGGAAAAAGCCTCCAATTTGACAAACTTCCAGAAAATTTTGCATGACTGACAGGAGACAAAATACTTTTATTGTGAGTGTTTGCTGGTTCCACTGAAGATGATGCTACTTTGGGAACTGACTTCAGCTGAGATTAGGATGTTGGTTATAGACTGGTGTGAGTGTTGAAGACACTGATCATTACACCTGTGTCAGCTCCTCAGTAATGAACTGATGTTCTGTTTGGCTTAAGTTCAATGCTCTTTGAATGAGAACCTTAGATTTACATTTAAGTGTTTCTCAACTATTCTTGTGGAGGTGTTAAACTGATGTCTTGCTACTGTTTGCGGAGCCCCCAAGAAACAAGCAAAAAGGAAAGAAAAAATAACCCAAGGAAAAACAAAACAAAACAAAACTGCACAGAAAATATCAAATTAAGTTTGGTGGCTGCTGTTGAATGTGCTTGTCCTTTCCTCTTGCAGCTGAAGAACATACTGGCACTGCAGGTGGGTCATCTGACAGCTCACTTTCGGACCATTGCCAGTCCTGCTTCATGGATCAGCCAGCACCTGCCTCCTGAATCGTGCTTGCACCTGTTTCCTCTTCTTCTGGAATAAACAGTTTTGTCTGAAAAGAGCGTTGACAAAGGCCAAAGTTGCACACCCAGCCTGGCCCACTGATACAAAGGAAATCACATTTTCCTCATGCTTGTAGAATGAAAGTGGCAGCTGTTACCATGGAGATAGTCAATTTATGAAAGAAGAAGTCTGGAGGAAGCTGAACATCACCACTAATCTAAGAGATTGCAGTCAAGACAAAAGCTTGAAGTTGGAGATGTGCTAGTTAGGAGAAAGCTGTGTTTCTGATAATGTGAGGATGGATACAAAGGAATTGTGTTTGATAAAAATGCTGTTGTCCTGGCTAATCCTTTGAACCTATTATTTTGGATACACAGCACTGTTTAGATTTATCCTTGATATAAATCCTCCAGTTTGTATTCAAATAGGTGTAAATATAATGAATATAAATAGGCACTGTGTCATGGAAAGGTTCTTTCAAAAACTTCCTTGTATTTTAAGAGTTATTTTTTCACTTTTCTTTTTGGAAGACATTTTACTGGGTTTTGTTTTATATTTTGCAAGTATTGAAATCTTCTCTGTCCTTTTCTCTCTTCTCAACACATTTTCTAGGTTGCGGAAATTACTATGGTTCTTCAGATTTCTCCTTAAATGTGCTAAAAATGTTATCAGCAAACAGAGAAAAGGCTTTGTTATTTCTGCTGTACTTCCTCTGTTGATTGACTGTGCCAAGACAAAGTGAATAATACAGTAAAATCTTCATCTGCAAAGCGGAGTGTTCAGGCCGGATCCTTCTTGCTCATACAAAGTGCCAAATATTCACTCTCTTCAGGAGTGATGCATCTATTCCCAAGTTCTGAAAATACAGCAACATACTATTTCTGTTAAATTTCTCAGCTTTAGAGTACTGAAAACCCATCTGACAAATTCCATCTGAGCAGCTAATAACAATTTTTTAACCATTCCATGGTTTGCCCTGGATTATTTCACAAAATAATTATTCTTAATTAAAGCTCCTGTTGATTGAATTTGTGTGAGCACTAGCTATTCAAGTAATCTTGGGCTCTACATTCTTCTATTTATTTATTTTCACTTAGAAGTAGCCTGTGTTATCGAAAAGCTTTTATCTGTGTAATTAGTTTTACATGGATTTTGTAATGAAGACTGTGTGTGAGAAGTGGGATGGTAAATGTTGCCAGCTATGTCCCCCCACAATGACACCAGTAACATTAAAGCAGTAAAGATGTCATCACCAGACTATTCATGGAGGAGGTACAGGACATTCTGTGGCCAGTGTAAGGAAGCAATGGGTGTTTATAGCATTTGATACTTCCACTGTGTCTCAAGCTTCAACTTGAAGGCTGTAATTTTGCCCTAACTCTTCGATCTGAGAGACTATTTGAGAAACTCATAGACTTATTGCTAGGTCCCTTTCTTTACAGCCTTGATGAATGTGTGATATGTATACTGCCTTTGTCTTTTTTTTTTCCTGTCATGATATTGTTGCTCTTTAACTTAAATAACACTTCTCCCACCTGGAGGCCTCTTTCTCATGGCATTTCTAGACAGCACTTGCATCCTTACTTATTACTAGGCTAAACAACTTAGCTCTGTTAGTATCTTTGGATGGAGGAACTCCATTCCTTCGCTTCTTTTAGAAGCTATTCTTTGCACTTTTCCCCATTTGAGTTCATCTTTCTTGAATGTGTATAGGATTTCAGGACATGATCAGAAGTGTCTCCCACATTCTGCTGAAAATCTCCACCCTCATGTCCTACACTCTCATTTGCCTTTTTCATCATGTTACTCATTTAGTCATCCTCTCATTGTCAGCTGTAGTCCTCATTTGCCTCTCCTTGGTCATCTCCCAGGTTACATGTGAATTTCCTGCGTATGACCTTGCTGTTTACCTCATTTCAATCACTCCCACCTTCAAGCTGCTCTGTTTGTATAGTTTTCCTACTTTATAGACAACACAAGAGCGCACAGGTACTATTCTGCCTGGATCACAATGATCAACAGCTATGAAAAGACAGCAGAAGCCCCAGGATGGATCCTGAAGAACCTCATTGCTAATCTCAATTAATTTAATGCACCCCTTCTTAATGGCACTTACCTGTTAGTGTTTCTCCTTCAGCTACTTTTTAACGACCAAAACCATCTTCTCCTTAGTCCTCAGATACCTTAATAATGTATAACATGGTGTCAAATGTATTCCTAAACTCTTCAAAGATGAGATCTATTACACTTCATCAGTCCGGAAAATCACTTACCTCATCTAAGAAAAGTATATGGATAGGTTGTATGGTGTCTCTTTGGTAAATTGCTGTTGCATTTTATCCCATTTTGTTATTTATCTATGCCTTTATGTATTGTCTTGCTCAAAATGTATTTTAAGACCTTTCATACTAATGAAGTCAAATGAAATAGCCTGTAATTTTCTGATTGCCTTCTCCTGTTATTTTTCCTCACATATTTTTTTAAGTAAAGAAACCAAGTTTACTATTTCTCACTTTCAATCCCAATTTGATGGTGCTATTAAAGAGATTTGTCATTAGGCCAGCATTACACGCGTCAGAAATTTTTAAAAGTCAGAGATCATGATTAATCAGACTTCAAGCCTGAGGCATTTAACTCTTTGAGTTACGCTTTTGTGTTATCTGTGGTATTTTCATTACTCACCCTATCTTTGTCTCTAACTTTGGTTTAAAAATTAGAATTGAAAACTGGCAAAATACTTATTCGAGGGATTTCCTTGTGTTCTCTTTCATCTCCACTCCATCCTTCCTCCACGGCGGCACAGCATTTTTCCTTGTTTGTTTTTTTTTTTTATTTGTTTATTTATACTACCAAAGAGCCTTTTACTATTTGTTTTCATATTCTTTGCAAGGTATCTCAGTTGGGTTCTCGGCAGTTCAAACTTTATATTTGTACTTCCTGACTTCTCAGATGTTTTTATTTTGTGGACAGTACCTTTGGCATTCTGTGTTGTCTCAGCTTATTTTCAGTGCCTTATTTTTGACATGGTTATTCATTCAGGTTTGACCTGGGATCAATTCTTACAAGATCCTGCTAGTTGATAGCTGCAGCTTTGTAAAATCTCCTTGTTCAATTTACTGTCTTTTTTCTGTAGTACGGAATAGACATAACTTGAGAGAGGGCCTAAATGCCTTTTTTATTGCTTTACTATCTTAGTGCAGTTCTGAAGGTCCTATGCCTACTTTGCTTTTCTCTTACGTAAATTATCCTACTCATGTCATAATCAAAGCTATGAAGATTATTTGTGTGAGAAAAAAAGTAATTTCACCAGGTGCAGCATTTTCTCACAGTGGTGGCTTTTTTAGCTGAACTGTAAGAGCTCTTTGAGATACACACGCAGTATCAAAAGCAGCACAGAGTGTTTTGGAAGATGAAACTGCCTGGAAACCAAAAGATACAGGGATTTGTCCAGGTGCCCAGTATTTCTTTAATAGTCTTTTTGCCACTTGACCCAAGTTTTATTTCTGTCTTTTTAAGTATTATTAGATTTCCTTTTAGCACCCTGGTGATTTGCAAAGGTACTAGTACTGTACTGAGTGCTTAGGAAAATGGTCTTTCACAGAACTAAATTGTTCCATGGAGAAAGTTCCTTGGTAACTACTTATTACTTGTTTTTTGTCAGGTCTCAAAATATATCGTGGCTGTGTTGCCTTAACCCTGGAAAAGCATACGCAGCAGTAGACTATGCCCCAAAGAGCTTGCAACTGAAATACATAAATACATTCAAGGGAAAAGGAAGTCAACACTATTTTACAGTCACTGTGAAATACGGGAAATAAGTCAATGTCATTCATCTAGGGCACGACCAGTAGCTGACCACAGTCTCCTTGACTTCTCAATCCCTCAGTTGCAGGGAGATTTTTCCTATTTTCATCTGCTACAGTCATTAATAGGAGTAGGAAATTTCTGTAGGATACTGGGAATGAAAAGAGACAAAATGTCATTTGTTTTTCTTGCTGTTTCACTTATTTTAATAATCTGTCACTATATGACAAAGTAGTTGGTAGAAGGAGAAAGCATGATATGTTCTCTACTGGTACCACTGCATTTTGTAGCCAATCCAGTAGAGTAGTATATATTAACTATTAATCTGTTACAGAGAGAAGGCAGCAGATGGGTCAAAACTTGATTTCACTGTTAATTTACAAATTTGGAGCAATAGGCATGAAATAACTAAACAAAGAAGTAGATGACTGCAGAAAATATTTTTTGGTATGTAAAATGCTTTCTTTTAGATTGAGCCTATTCATAAGTAATATTGCATGTAATTTCAGGAAGATATTAGGAAGTCTCAGTACATTTAGATTTTCAGATTAGCTGTTGAGCTGCACAAATGTGCCCTGAATTCTGACTCTCCTATGGTTTCTACTTATAAATACTTTTTCTACTACAAGGAAATCATGAAGTACATTTAAAATAACAAAAAAAAAAGAATTATTTTTTTTTTTACATCTAATGCACGTGGCTACTTTGTCATTTTTTGCTGTGGGAATGAAAAAATCACAAACCAACTCCAAATCTCTTTTGTGTATAAATACATCCATTTACTTCAGCAGCATCTGAGAGAATCTAAGTTTGACCAGTAAAACTTATCTGGAATGTCACTCCTGTGTGTGTCAAAAAGATTCAGAAGATATTAGTGAGGAATCTGTGTGTGATGTCGTACTTATCGCTGTGTCAGCTTCACAGCAAGGCAGGATCCTGGGTCATAGGAAAGAAAAGGAAACAATTTTGTTTTGAAGAGTGTCATTTCATGTATGTACAAAGCTATTACTTCCCTCTCTGGCAGCAAAACTAAGTATTGTATTCACCAAAAGAACAGCCACAAATCTTACAGAAGTGCTCACACAGTGTTATATTAAGGAATTTCGAAGAAATTCTGATCAAGATGGTACTTGGGCTATGAATACCTACAGAACTGTCAGTTACCAGCATAGTGTTGTGAAGAGCACTACAAGAGGGTTTCTGCTGGCACTCATCCAACAAATCTTGCGCTCAGTAATTCACCTCAACAACAACAAAGATATCTAAATAATTTTACCTCTGATAATGTTTTTTACCAGTCTCTGTTCTAAAATAGCCAGCACAAATCTTTGTTTTGTTCTCTTGTTCCGACTGTTGTTTTGTCAGGGAAGGAGGAGGTACTAAAGCAATTAGAAACTTTTCTCTCAAGAATGTGGAGGAAACAGGTTAAGTGGAGATGATAAATAACGGTAGTGGAAAGCTGCCCCTTCCAGTGTACGTGCTAGCTTTCTGAGCAAGATTTTTAAAAAACAGGATCATAGAATCATAGAATGACCTAGGGTGGAAGGGACCTTAGAGATCATCTTATCCAACCTCCCTGTAATGGGCAGGGACGCCTCTCAACTAGATCAAGCTACTCAAGGCTCCGTCCAACTTGGCCTTGAACACCTCCAGGGAGGGGACAGCCACAACATCTCTGGGCAATTTATCCCAAAGTCTTGCCGCCCTCGTACTGAAGAATTTTTTCCTAAAATCTAATCTCCTTCGACTTAAACCCATTTCTCCTTGTCCTATCAGTGGACATTCTTGTAAAAAGTCCCTCCCCAGCCTTCCTGTCCAATACCCTTCAGGTATTGGAAGGCAGCTATTAGAT
>NW_009717824.1:0-16101 GCF_000703405.1 Apaloderma vittatum
AGAAAGATCAGGCAACGTTTTCGGAGAGATTGCAACACAAGTGTAATGTCCATGGGGCGTGGGCCAAGGAAGTGCACGCAACTGTGAGGGCGGGCGCGCTAACTCCATCTCGGAGCACCGCTCGGAGGAGGACGCGGGGAGGTGCTGCAGTCGAGACGTGCGTATGCTGCCAGCACGCTCGGCGTCAAAGGATGAAGAGAGCCTGACACCAAGAGCAGGGACTTGATTAAGTGATTACTCAAGGGCGCGTACCCCCAAGAAAGGCTCAGCTCTAATATGCCCTCATTGGGAACAAATGCCACATGTGTTTTAGCTTGCTAAGTTTTCCCTTGTAGCATCCTTCACACTGGTACTTCCAGCGTATCCACTCTCCCCAAGTTTTAGTAAAATAACTACCTGTTGAGACCAAAAGGAGAAATGTCATGAGCAGAAGTAAGACAAAGTCTGCTGGAAGTGGTTCACTAAATTGACAGAGACTTGTGATTTTAAAGAGGAAAATGCATTTGCAAAAATCTTACCAGAGAAGATTATGGTTTAACCTTTTGACTGTTCAGAATCAGAGAACTTAAAAAATGACTAGGAAGAAACAAATGAATTGAATAAGGGCAACACTGGGGCAGGGCAGCAGGATTGACTCCTCCAGCTATATTTGCTGCAGTAACTTAAATATTGGATACTCCAGGGCAGAGGTGCCATAAGCAAAATCGTCCAAGTTTACTGACCCTCCCTCTCCCTGGAGGAATAGGACTGAAGGTAAGGGCTGAGAGGACTGAGCTTTGTAAGTGTTTAGAATACAAATCTCAGGTGGTCAAAAGCGTTGTTATTTATGATATGATGCTGGAGTGGCAAAGAAAAGTTTTCCACAGAAAAGGAACAGGTTTTCAGTCAGAAAGCCATTTCACATGTGTGACAAGCTGTCACATTTCTGTTCATACAATAGACCACTCACTACATAAAGCAGAAAGTCCCATAAACACTCTGACTAGTGCAGTCATAGCACATCAGTTTCAAATGCCATTGCAATTGTCACAGAAAAACAATTGCCAAATTGAGGTTTTACTCATCCTTTTACTTCTTGGACAAGAGCTGTTGTATTTAATCTAGCCTTAAAATGCAAGCTTTACAACACCAGGCAGCTTACCAAAAAGATGAGTAACGGAGCACGGGTGGGCTCACGAACATCTGGCCTCGGTGAAGAGGCTGTGCCCTCTCTTCGGTGCCTCACCACCTGCATGCCACCCCTGTCCCACGGCCTGATCCTCTTTGCAACAGGCAGAGGTAAAGCCCAGATGCGATTCTCATGGGCAGCCAGCTTCCGCTCAGGCCCAGGAGACAGAAATGACGCCAACTGGCCAGCGGGCAAGTCCAACAACAGCTCCACAAGCGAGGCATTGTGCAAGCTCGGTTCTGCAGCTGCCCTCTAACGTGGCATCTCTACGCTGACAGCCACTGGCAGCACTGGGCACTTGATCTCAACAGGAACAATTTCTCAATACTCGAAATCGTCTGCACAAGCAATCAGTAAACAGTTTGATGGGGACAAGAACAACCACCACCAAAGAGCTGCAACTCTCTGTCCTGTTAAAATTTTAGATGCATAGTTTCTCTAACCCATTTTTTAACTCTTAAAAAACCTGCTTGGGTATTTTGCTTAATTATTAAACATTTAAAAGCTGGTAGCATTTAACCCACTCCTGCCACAAGCCTAGCAGTTTACTCATTCTTACCTACAGAACAAACTAGTTGAGGATTTGTCACAGAAGGGTTTGAGAAATTTTATAATGAAATGCTCTAAGTCGTATCAAAATAGGTAAGACCCACTGCGAACCCGATTTTTAATATCTCATACACAGTTATGCTTAACTTACTATGCTTCACAGAGATGAAGGAAGCTTTTATACTGAAAGTTACACTCCATTTAACCTGTACTTTTGGGACCTTTATCTGCTTTAATTCAGAATACAAGATGAACAAACCAGAGACATCAGCACTTGCTACAGTGCAGATATCTGTTTATCCTCAGAGCACAGAAAGGTATTGAACAACTTCTTGGGTTGCAAAGAGAATTATGGCACCACTCTGACAAAAATCTTCACAAAATAGTAAAACTCAGAACCCCTCACTAGTTAATCATTCATCTCAGGCTTCATCATTAGCAACTATCTATGGTTAATTACAATTCCAACCCCCCTCAGTATTAATTATGACTATGCAGTTGCTATTTTGCTGACCACTGCTACATAGTTCAGTGAATTATTCTATTGACTACAAAAATGACACATCTGGGTCAATAAAGAACTATGTCTCTAAATGAGTAAGCTTGTGTTTTACTCAAACGCAACTTAATTAGACTTTCAATTACAAGGAATTATAATCTATAAACATACACTTTGAGCTGTGGTTTTATCCATTTTGTAGTGATTTCCTTGCAACATCAACATTATGATGCCAGGATTATAAAAAGTATTTTCTGATGCTTATAGAGAAAACTTGCTGACACAGAGCTCAGCTAGTGCACTTGCTCATAGGATACTCAGGATCAATTTGCAACACAAAGAGGGATGGTAGTAGCCCTCTCTCAAAGTGCTAAAGGATCTGCCCTCTGTAAGAGCTAAAGTCTAAGGATCTCAGTGAAACAACTTCTGGTAATTTAGTGATGGACCTCAAGAGCAGAAGAGACCTTCATGACAAACCAAACAGATCAGCATTTCAAGGACAACACAAGCTGCTCTTTTTCAGCTTCTATGGCACTCTATCCCATTGCTGCAACTCTTCCCTGCCTCCTCCTGATCCACTGCTATATTAGGATATAAGGAAATATATGTCAGTCTAAGGCAAGGTACTGTAGCAAGAATGAGTCCTGCTGCAGAAGAGGAGATTCACAGAAAGGTCTGTAACAGCAATAACACATTCGCAGGGAGAAGAAAAAGAAAAACAAAAGAAGACATGCTTGCTTCCCCTCCTTCTGCACAATCTTCTTGAGGTTGAGGTTTATCACAGGTATTCCTCTGCAACCCCGAAGAAATCTGAGAGGCAATCATTCAGAAAGGAAGTCAGGCAGCTTACTTCACTTTCTTCAGATTTCAAAGCAGGCAGTCAAACTCACAAGCCCTTTTGCAGGCCCTTGGTAGGCTGGCAGCAATGAGCCTTCAAAACACACCCCAAGAGTCCTAACGATGCTACCTAGATCATATTTTCTCCAAGTAAAGCAACAAGAGAGCATGCGCTTTATTCCCTGATATGTAACAGCAAGCTTGCTCCACCCTGCAGCACTGCTCCTCCCTCAACGGTCACTTACACCCTGCTGCAACGTATTAGATGTCCAGGCAAGTGTGTGCCCAGGCAAGTGTGTGCCCAGGCAAGTGTGTGCCCAGGCAAGTGTGTGCCCAGGCAAGTGTGTGCCCAGGCAAGTGTGTGCCCAGGCAAGTGTGTGCCCAGGCAAGTGTGTGCCCAGGCAAGTGTGTGCCCAGGCAAGTCTTCCTGCAAAAGATTAGTTGCCACTTCCAGATGTCCATTCGGTCTCCATTTAAGTCAGTAACCTCAGCAAAGGATTGTCAGAAGAAATATCTTATTTTAGTGCACAGCCCAGCTACCTCTGCTTCTTACCCCCGCCAGGAGGAAAATAGAGTGCCACAGTCTTCCTGGTATTTCTCTCTTAACAAGGTAAACCAATTTTAATTCAACATGTTTACCACTTGTCAAAGATGGAAAAGCTGTTACACGGCTTAAAAAGCAATCAAAAAAACTTTTGTGGCATAAATCTCACTTGGCCATGGCACAGATGGCTGCATACTTTAAATACATCAGGGGAGCTGCATCCTAAACTACAAGGGAAATTCAGTCATACCCTAGACAGTCAACTAGGACTTGCTCAGAAGAAAAGAAAATTATGACTGCAAACCCCTGGTAAACCTAAACAGCTACTTTATACTATGTGATGCGTGCCTAGAGTAGAGTTCGTTGGCTTTCTGCTGTTAGATTCAGCTGTGCTGCAAGTGAAGCTGAATTCCTGAATTCCTCTGTATTCCTTTCAGACTTCCTGCAGAAACCGTGCACCCCTGCAGCACCTTCCACCTCCCTCCCCACAGCACCGTGCCCAAAATATTTCAGATGATGGTAGAAATTCAGAGGGAACTTGACTTACCAGGCATATGCTGCTAGCCTAACTGGGAAACGTATTTTTAAACTAAAAGTTAGGCTCTACAACTTGATATACTGCACTTCAAAAGGGAAGCTTATTAAGCTTAGAACTCAGATCCTAATGCTTCAGTTTACGACACATTTAAGAGGAAAAGAGCCTGAACTCTGTTCTGATTTTTCTCCTGAAAAGGAAAAATTCAACTCATACTGCTGGGTACAAGTCAAGTCTTCTCTCCCTACACACTCGCTTCAAGCAGCTAATTAGATACCTGAATAAACTTTACCTTTCCTTGTATCGTTCAGTACATACAACATGAAATGGCTTTGAAATATGCTTTTATTAACTGCCATTGTTTCATCATTAAATCAGTTTTAAATGCTGTCATTAGGAATAAGAACATGTATCTCTTGTTTTAACGCATTCCATGCATTCCCTTCTTCCATCTTCAAAGTTTTAGTTTCAACCCAAGGGAATGAACTCCCAACTTCCAGTCAGTTCTTTCTTGACAGTAAAGATCACTGAGGTGTACAACTTAAAATTACCTTTCTGCAAGCCAGAAATTACCTTTCTGCAAGCAAGACTAGCAGGTTTCAGCACTTCTTCAAGAAGTAGATCTTTCCAGCTGCAGTCACCAGCACCAGCTCCCCACTTGCTGCACAGACACTGTCTCAGCTTCACTTGCAGCACAGCTGAATCTAACAGCAGAAAGCCAACGAACTCTACTCTAGGCACGCATCACATAGTATAAAGTAGCTGTTTAGGTTTACCAGGGGTTTGCAGTCATAATTTTCTTCCCCCACCCCCACCCCCCACCTCGGTGAAATTAATACCAGCCATGTTAAGTTACATGCCACTACTGACCACCCGGTAAGGCAGCACATCAAACAAGCCAGAGCTCATAGGTTCAATTTGGATTTTAAATTTAATGTTTCTCTAAGGAAGCAGGATAAACTCTCGTCTCACCTTGCTTCCACTGCAAATCTCATATGTGTAGAACACCCAATCTACACCAGTAACAGAGAAAACTTTAATAGCACAGAATGCTTACCAAGATGAAGACCTCTGCCTTTCAGCTAATCAGCAGTTTCACTGAGATGCAGATCTTCCTTAAGGATTTTCCTTTATAAAGACCTTTACGAGGACTGGAGCCACAGGATTGACTGTTGCCAATGCTGTAGTCACCATACCTCATCACTGCTTACAACCACTAACAAGCAGAAGGCTAAGTGCTGAAAACGGCAGTGAAATTGTCCTGGCATTTTAAAAAGGCAAGTCTAGGAGCTTGACTTTGAGCATATCATAATGCCAAGTAAACTGTCAAAAATGCAGCTGAAATGATGAGAAATAGACCTTCCTGATAGTATTAATGAAATGTATGCAACAGGGCCTTGAGGATCTTTGAACTGCCAGAAAGGTATTAAGAGATGTATTTCTCTCTTCCTTATTGCAGGATGAAGGACAGCAAGGTACCTTATGGAATCCTGACAAGGTAGTAATGGTAATATCCCCTCTTAGTAACGTTACCAAACCAACAGCGTGATACATATCTAGCAACTATAGCTAAGAAATTTCAGCCTCAGTCTGACAAAAAGTCCACAGAGCTATTTGCCACCTTGTAGGAAAACCTGAAGATATCACTGATTTGTTTCAACAACTACAGGCAGGTTACTTTTATAACATATAACACATACATCTCTCCATCTAACTGCATAATAATCACTAGAAGCTTCTAGCAACAAAAGGCAGCTTCAGCCTGTCGCACTGTACCTGACTACGAAGTAGGCAGGCAACGTAACAAACTCTCCAGATCCCCACTGAGGTCCAAAGTCTGATGACCCCAATGTCAATAACTATCAACAAAAACACGTGGCAGTCGAAACCTGACTTTCATGGACAGAGCGTTGCTGCCAGCAGTCAGCGTTGGCACACAGCGTTATGCACCTGCCGAGAACCGGACTGCGGGAAGTTCTAAAGCTTCATGAAGCATCAGGAACTGTGGTGCACACCCCAACAACACCAAGAAGAAAGATTAGTGTTGAGTCTCTCTTCTCCCAGTGGAGCAAGACACGGGCAACTCCATCACACCTCTGTCGACAGATGTGGACACTGAGACCATCTTGATGAACGATCATACAGATGAGTCGTGACCACTTGAATTCTTCTGCGCTAGCACACGGCTGTTGTGGATCTATTCATCACCGAGACAGCATAAAAACCAATTTGCCTGAACTCTACCTTCCTCTGCAAAAGTGATCTCGCCCCACCAGATTCAGCTCAACTTCTGGTAGGCTACTGTTGTCGCTCTTCTGATTCCATTCTAGATCCTCTCTGAACTAACCTCGCTGCATTTTCCAAGTTCCTCCCACTTAAGGTGCGGAGTTCCTCCCCTCTATTAATCAGGGTCGAAGAAAGCCACATTCTGTCACGTGCCATCTTCCTACCACAGCGCTTTACCCAGCTGGTGGCAGTCATTAACCCCTCCTCACTAACTCCACTGGAGCCTTCTTTATTTACACACTTGCCCAATCAACGGTACAGTGTAACCTCTGAATACAGAGAACTATCTGTTACAATAAGGAAGGCTCAAAGTAGTAATATACCAAAATCACAGTATGACAGGCGCCAGTAAGAGACAAGGAAAAAAAATACTCTGGAGTAAGGGCAACACCATGCAGAGTACCAGAAGAATTATTAGAGCCACAAACTTTGGGAAATTTTAAGGGAGTTTAAGCCAAAGATCTATGAGATACCACCTGACAAAGTTGATTTTGCCATAGGGCAGAGAAGACAGATCAGGTAACTCTTGTTTGCTATAGCATAATATGAAGTTCTTGCCTGCATGACAGTCAGCTGGTTTTCTTACTATCCTAACAGTGCATACACATACATCTGCCGGCTCACAGGGTACTTCAAATTGAGAGTTTTTGTGTAAGAATCACACTTTCCCGTTCTCAGTTTTTACACTAGCTAGCACAAGAAGGTCACAATACAGAATTTTGATCTTTGCAACAACAAAAGCACAGCAAACAAACTGAAAAGAAAAAAACATCCCACCCCACTCCCACCCTCCCCCAACCACGTCAAAACAGCCCAGAGAGAGAACTGAGGCTGACACTAAAATTTTTTCCATTCAGACCGTCTTTCACAAGGGAAGCGTCTGCCAGCCAGCCCAGCTCCAGCACCTGAGGAAGCACTCGCCAACAGAAGCCGGATTCTTCACTTCCCAGCTTTCTGCCAGCACAGCCACACCACTTGGGACAAGGAGCCGAGCACTGAGCTACAGTTCAATGCAATCTGACTGCAGGGCGACCGTCACGAGACAGAGCTGTGCTTTTGTATGCTGTGCAGGTCTTCGCAGAGCAACACAAATAAAATTCTCAAAGTGCAGTAGTGATGATTACTCTGCTATTATCCAGTTAAATCATACGTTAATCTAGCTAACCTTAAATTCCAGTCTATTTTAAGTAGTATCTAAGAAATTACATTGCATCTACATGGCAGAAATGGATAAAACGTTAATGGTTACAGGCAAACAGGTCAGAGGCCAAGATTTACCACAGGCACAGCAGAGACTTTCAGAAGTTGTTCACTGTCTCAGCCTGGCTATTTGGGAAATAACCCCTATCTTCATTTTCGATTTCTGCTCCACAAAGCTGTAAGAACTGGAGAGGTGCAGCCCAACTTTCTCCACAGTAAACTTGGGTTCATAAACCCCTTCTCACACCATCCCTTCGTCTTAGCAACCTCCACCTTCACAGCCTTTCAACCCTCGGGACGTGCAGCCCACATCCCCACAAGGAGCTGGATGCCAGAAATAACATGACATTCGTGACCACCTTCAGAATAAACCCACCAACAAACAACCATGTATATGCTACAGTCTCACCATTAGCTATATCTGTATGGGAGATAACAGCTTTTTAAAATCACCCTATTTTTGCCTGGGAATGTAGAGAGAAGGAATCATATTTTTCTGTACCACCGCTAACTTATACTTGTTAATAGTAGCTGGTTGTGACGAAACTGCATGCCAACGCTAGGCTTAGAAACACCATCTAGAAGAAATTTCAACAACATGGTCATTGAAACAGTTCTTCAAGCTTCATTTTAACTCCTCCTCTGTCCTACCATCACACTTCGGGATAAAACATATTTTGCAGTTGACGAAGGACAAGGAGAAAAACGGTTTAAGTGTCCTAAGAGTTCTTGATACACTCTGAATAATAAACATGATTTTGAAACATTAAGACAACTTATTCTTCCTAGCTTTGCTGTTCAGCAGAACTTGAATTACCTTACATTTAAACAATTTTTAGGCTTAAACTTGGCAACCACAAAATTTTTATCAAGAATCTTGATAAACCTTTTGTCCAAACATGAAAAAAAGTTAAAAAAGCCCAACACATTTGTTTAGAGCTTATTCACCATACAGATAAAGCAGAAGATTTATTAGAAATGGAAACCTCCGAGACAGCAATGTAGACAAAGGTATTGCAGCAAATTAAGAAACGAGGTGCTTGCTTATATGTACATTTCAGAGCTGAAACTTCCAGTTATAATTAAAAATAAACAGATTTTAGAGCATCAAAACTTTGTTATTAATGGACAACCAAGCCTTAAAGCACAATACACTTTACTGCACTAATGTCAAGCGCTTGATTATTTTGACAGTTTTTAGGACAGATTTAATGCAGTCTTCCTACTTATTATGCATCCCAGCTCTTTTGCATATAGCAAGAGTACCTTTAAAAGAGGTTGTACATATTGAGTGAAGTTTTGGCAATACAATCTGACAAGTTGTTGAAGCTAGACAGATGTATCCCACTAACTCAGGAGACAATGTTGTCAAGAGACCCTTTCATACCATAATTTCGTATTATGCTTGCACAGGCTCACACCCACACACTGAAGACCACTTATGCATTCTGTCTTTCTCCAAATTAAAATTCATTTAACTCAATACTCCACAGAATACAAATAACTAGCTAAGATTTGTCATGGATACTGTTCTGGTTCCTGCAATCTAAAATACTCAAGAATATTGATAACCATTCCAGAAGCATTAAGTCCTCATTCTTTAAGACTTCAGTGCAATACCAAAAAAAAAAGAAAACTGTAAGGAAACTTCACTGATTAAGCATAAACTATCAGTTTATCGTGATTTCTTCAGTTCATATCTATTTAACAGAAAAGCACCGCAACTCTTCTGGAAAAGTCTTCCAAGCATCATACATTAAGGTCTTTTGTCCCTTCAAAAGCTGTCAGAAATCATTCATTTTAGTCTTTCATCCCAGAAGATTAGTTTTTGGCCATTATCCACAAACTCTAGAGGATTTCACCCAAATTAAACTGCTATAGATTTTCTCTTCCTGTTCTAGTCATAGGTCCTCTAATTCACATAAGAAGCCCCATAAGAAATTCCAAGTAGAGCTCCCTTTTGCAGAAGCCCCCAACGCTCAAGCTATTCTTTGTCTTATCTTAAATCTCGCTTGATAATCCAAAATCTGCACTCTGAGAACTTGCATCATCTATTTATACCACTGATTTTTTCACCATTGTGTCATCCCACACCCTTCATACCACTGTACTTAAATCCATGTGTACAGCAGCTAAGGTGCATGTGGTAAACTGAGGAAGAACAAGGGCATCTAAACAGATTAAGTTGTGAATCGTCTCTATGCTGCAACAGTGTCAATGAATACTGACAAGGGGTCAAACAGGCTGAGGAGTCACCTGGTATCTGCAAGAAACAGGTACTTTGGAGGGCATCTCAGCAAACACTGGAGATTGCTCTGAGAAGCAGAGCTTTTAGATTTGTTTCCACTGGTTTTCCAAGTTGGGAGGCCGTCACTGACTCTGAATGCCTCGCACTTCGCTGTATAGCCGTACAGATCATAGCAAGGTGGGGGTCAGTCTCTTCTTCCAAGTAACAAGCGATCCGACGAGAGGAAATGGCCCCACGTTGTGGCAGGGAAGGTTTAGATTGGCTATTAGGAACAATTTCTCCACTGAAAGGGCTGTCAGGCACCGGAACAGGCTGCCCAGGGAAGTGGCTGAGTCACCATCCCTGGAGGTATTCAAAAGACACGCAGATGTGGCGCTTAGGGACACAGTTTAGTGGACTCCATGACCTTAAAGGTCTTTTCCAGCCTAAATGATTCTGTGATCATAGTCTGGAGCTTTGGCTTTGATCAGCTGCAGCACCTTTACTACCAAGTATTTCCAGAAAATTCCAGATCGTATCACTTGAATCATCTGAATTTGAAGAAAAAGGTTTAGATTTACCCCAGGTCAAATATCGTTGTTTTCCTCAATTCTGCATGAAATCATTAGCTTATGGAAGGCTATAAACAAAAAATAATGAAAAACTTGATTTCTTCGTTCCTCATGCACATTCACCACCCCTTTATAAGGCTATCTTTTCCCCTTAAGAGAACTACTCAAGTTCAAAAGGTCTGCTGCTGAAAGTTTACGAAAAAGCATTCACGTTTATCTGAAGTGCTGGAGGAAAACACACACAGATGTGGTTCCATAACAGGTCTGACTGTAGTAAAATCTGCACAGCCACAAAAAGCCTACTCCACCCTCCACCAAACAGCTCACACTCCTGACCCCGTTCCCTCTGTCAGGGTCGTACTTGCAGAGCCCGACCAGCTGAATGATATGAAAACTTTTCCTTCTGGTTGCTTTGTTTCTCAAATACACTGATCCCCTGAGCTGGTGACCAAACTTCCAGCACGCCACTGCCAGCACTTGGGTCGGGGCAGGAAGGTGCAGCTTCCAGCCACCGCGCAGGATTAGCCCGATCTTTGCCAGGGGAAGCCCCACCCAACACAGTTCATCTGCATCTGCCTTCATGAGACGGCTATCAAAAAAGAAAGCGGCAGGGACGCCTCTTGAGAAAAGCTGCCCCTGAAAGCCTGTTTCAGCAACCTTGTTCAAAAACCGCCTCAGTTTGCTTCCTTATTACTAGTTCAATACAAGCACCTTTTACCCCAAAAAACAATTCAGCATCCACTGGACTTTGCGTTTCTCAAGAACGAAATACAATCTATCCACAGCCCACATCATTTACTTGGTAAACTTAATTGTAAATCTTGTTAAGAGGTTTGCTAGACAATATATAACATGGATTTTCTCCATGTTCTTCCCTTTTGCCCCACCCCACATATCCCCATTTGCTGGACAACTTCCATCAGCATGTAAGAACAGTATAGGAAAGCAAATCCTGACTAGGATTGGGAGAGATTAATTTTAAGTAACAACTACCCCCCAAACTCAGGAAGCACATTTTAGTTTCTCACATTATCGAATTACCAACACATTTGCCGTTCAGCTCAAATATAGGCCTTGGAAAACAAAAGGAAGCTTCTCACGTCCTAAAGGAGACAGATCCACGCCTGACAAGGGCAGCCTCGTGTTTTTACACACCATGCTTCGTGCCTGCAGCTTCCGCTCCAGGATAATTTGGGATGACACCAAGCAGTTTTGACTCATGCAGGATTTGCAGAGCTTGAGTGCATTATGAACATCCCACAGAGAAGCTGTTTTGATTTTGGATTGAATACCCAATTAAGACGAGCCATTTTTAAAATACGCCCTTGAACGTCACCTTCAAGAGAGCTACAGGAAGTTAATCATCATCAGTAGTTTATCACATTTTAGCCTGCTCTTCTAATCCCAAACACGTGGTTATGCTAAGTTTCCACAGCAGCTCGTACCACAGAGGTGGCTGGTTTACCCAGAACCTACACTTAAGGCAGTGTAGTGTATCTAAATGAAGAGCTTCGACTTTATATAGCTTATAAATTACAGGTTCTACATTTCATTTGGTTTCTCCCATCAATGTTAACTCTAAGTTAAGCAATCAAATACTGAAACATTCACACACACCAGCAAAACCTGCAAGCATTACCATTAAAAGAGAGCAGAGTAGGCAATTTAAGAGTTAATCCCAGAACGTTGTCCTCAAATAACCCTAGGGTGGCTTGATATTACAGCTGAACATGCTGCCTCTAGTGCTTCCAGCTACTGCTATCAAATGCGCTGCAGCTACTTTCACTGTCGAACAGCAGAGTCAGTCACACCGAAATGCAATTAAAGCTGCCGTTTCCAGCCTCGTTTCAGCCTCTGGTAGCTGCAACCGTCCCTGTTAGCAGCGTTGCTGCACCCCAGCAGCCCTAACAAGGGAAAAGTTATGAAAATAACATCGGCACTTATTAGGAACTCGGCACAATTTTAATCTTTGGTATCAGCTGGATCCTGAACAGCTCGATTTTCCTCTTAAATCCCAGGTTTTCCAACGCTGCCGACAAAATCAATTCTGTAAACCAAATTACAGCGCACGGCAGCAGCGATTTCTCTATTCCTTCTCTCTTGACATTTACACGGGCAATTTATTGCCTGCTAAAATTACCACTTTCCCCCATCCAGTATCAAAGGGCGGTGTGCTACTGTGCGAACAGATGCCGTCTTTCAGAAGCAAAAACTCCATTTTATAATACAAACCTCCTAATATCCAAGTAACTCATGTTTTCAAAACCCATAACCACTTTTGCCCTAACAATTATTCGTACTATTTAAAGGTACATAAAGGCACTGTTTTTTCTGCCTTTCTTGCTTTCAGGCAAGGCAGAGGAGGGTAAACAATCTTTTAGCTTAATACAACCACCTGGAAGCCTTTCCATATAAATCTACCCTTGGCAGGTAATTTTGTTCCATCAGTTTTTTTGCCACCTGCATGCCGCAGTCACAGATCGTGACTCCTTCTGCCTGCAGTACGGACTGCTCTCCACCCCCACAAACACAGCTGATTTATTTAGTGGGGAAGAAAATAGGTAAGTCACCACTAAAACTGGATTTCCCCCTCAGAGCTATAACGGCATTTTCAGATCACCAGACCAAATACATAAAAAAATCAGAAACGGAATCCCAGTTTTTACAAGCGTATCTGTAATACCAGCAGCACGAGTTACACAAACAGCAAAAACCAAATCACGCTGAGATAGTGACCTACAAATCAGTTCAACAGAATACAGAGAATCCCAGCAATAAGCTACTTTAGAAGATAATCTAGGAAACCCCTCCTTCATACAGGCATCTGCGGTCTGAATTTACATATTTCTTCCATAAAAAAAAAAAAAAAAGGAAAAGAGCCAAACTGAGCACAAAGCATTTTGGATAACTACACGCTGCTTTTTACAGTGGCTGCTCTTCACTCTGAAGAGATTCAGAAAATCTTAGTCTTGCTTGATTTATTCCCATGCAAATCCATTATTTTCAATTACATTTGGATACATCAAATTACTACACAAATACAATTATTACGATTCTTTTTAGTGAAGGCAGTAACTTTTTAAAATTTTGTGTTTCATCATGCACAAGACAGATTTTTCTTCCAGAATCAAATCTCAAGTAGCTGACCCGCTCTCATCACTTAAACAACAGTAATCAAAGTCAAGTTCCTCCGACTGTGAAACCATCAGATTTTGGGATGGAATCCACCTGATTTCTACTCAGAACTTCACGGCGACAAGCACTTACACAATGCAATTTAACTTTCTTAGACTGATTTAAGCCTGAGCAAAACCCAAAGGAGACATTCTTGTATGATTTTTGTCTAGCGTCGTGCCACAACCTGTCTGCTGCTACATCCACTTGAAATTGGCCCTCCTCACCAAAAAACAAGTCCTGAAGCTCCTGGCTGCATCTCAGTAAGTGTCTGCCTGGGAATTCATCAGGCTTCCTCTGTGATCTCTCCCATCAGCAAAGAATACCAGTTTCACATACGAAAGGGTTGACGGAGGTGTTGAAAGATAGAGGGAGTGTATTCAAACAGGCAGACTCCCAAATCTTCTATTCCAAGAACTATTATATCAGAATACCACTTCCAACCTCTAGTCTGTCTGACAACAGCATCGGAGTAAGAATAAAATTTAATGCAAGTAAAAGAAACAAAGGTTTAGCACAAAGTCCGTACGAGATTCCAACCCTGTTTCCCAAATCTCAGGCGAGAACATGCCTGCCCCTTACTACACACCCTCATAACCTGAAAAGTCCACAAAATTGCTGGATCATCAACAGTAGGGAACTGCTCACTGCTTAAAATATGTCATCAAAACCTGGCTACATTAACATGTTGCTGAAAGAGACGTGGGTAAAAAATTTGCCCTTTTTCGATTAGCTTCACCTTGCAACCTCGGAGCAGGTCACCTAAGCATTTTCGCTCACCTATAAAATGGTAAACGTTTCACAAGCTATCAAAGTTAGCCTCCCTCGTTCCAGAGTAAAGATTAAGGTTAATGGCAAAGCAAAGTACCTCCCTAACTATAAAAGGAAATTTCAAAATATTAACATATTCTACAGAAATATTAGTAATATTCCTGCCATTATAATATAGAGCAAGACTTATTGGAAAGCTTCTCTGAAGCCAAACCAAGTCACTATCCCCCCAGATTTCAGGAGGCATACCTGGATATGCAGAGGACCAAAACAAAATATCCAAGTTTAACTTTCTTGTTTTTCTCACGGCTTTGCAAGACGGAAGAACCTAACGGCCTGTTTCTACTGCCTGAACTTTTAAGTGTTTGTCTAGAAATCTAGCACTCTCATATTTAACAAAAATAACTTTGCAGTTTTAACATGCAACACTTCTATCCGAGAGTTAACAGAGAACTGTCACGGACAACGAAAGGAAAACTACAGCAAACGAGAATTTTTCCCACCTCTAAGTTCTACGTTCTTACAACTTCTAGCTGTCCAAATAAACCTGATCTTGCCCCAGCAAGCCTAATACCGTGCTAGTCTCAGAAAACTTTAGTTGAAGTTCAGCAGCAGGTCTTAGTAGGCATTATGTAACATTTTGCCCATCCTTTCTGTGTTATTGCTCAAAACCGACCAGATTAACTATACTATATTAATTCCCTCTGGTTTTCCTCAACTGAGTATATATCCTACCATAATCTGATTTCTTTAACTGCTGCTTGTCAGTGTCAACAGATGAAAGTCCAAAGCTCAACAGTACACCCAGTCCCCATCACACTCTTCTAAAGGACAGAATTTCAAGCATTCTTCCTTCCCACTTACACTGCCCGTTGCTTCTTTTCACCAGTGCTCAAAGGAAAAAAAAAGCAAACAAACAGAAAACGCAACACCCAGGACAGACAATGAAAGATACTGCAACATGTGATGTCAGAGACATGCAAACTGATCAACCTATGACTTACTGTTCCTTTTACAGACTATAAAAAGTCAGCATCCTTTCTACCCCACCTCAACGCAAAGTCAGGCTGCAGTGACATACAAAAACTAAGAGCTCCACTTATTTAGCCTTTTTTTTTTAAGCTTAAAAAACAAAAAGCTTTTTTTTTAAAACAGGTTTTTTCTGTTGAGTGCATAATAAAAGATAGAGTACTGATTTAGCCACTACTTTAATGTAAAAAAAAAAAAAAGCCTTTAATAGCAGCCTAGTATGTCTCTGGAGCATCTTTTTTTTCCACCACACATTATCTTCAACATTGATCTACGCTTTTAAGTTTGATTGATTAGGATAGCTGCACTAAAGCTTATTCCTCCCGACTGCTGGAACATCTGCAACTGTTTTCCACCAAAGACAGTGAACGTAGGAGGAGAAAGAGATTACAGGTGTGGGCAGTTACAGAACAAAAACCCTGTCGGCTACCAGAGGCTTGTGCTGGACGCTTCCAGGAAGTTCCTCCACGTCGCTGAGCCTGTGCTGGATTGTACCAGAGCTCCACGATGGGGAAACCCCCCGAGCCAGTACAACCCCACGGCACCAGGGAGCACAACCGGCTCCACCGCCGGGGCTCCTACGCAGATACGAAGCATCTCTACGGACGTTAAAAAGAAAAAACCAAAACACACACACACACAAGCCCCCCCCAAATCAACCTGGTTTCTCCTCGGCATTTCTAAATCCTCCGCAGGGGAGGGAGCCGAAC
>NW_009717825.1:0-18876 GCF_000703405.1 Apaloderma vittatum
TATTTGTGCCTGGGATTAGCCCAGCCAAGGTACATCCTGGACATTCTCGTGACCGTCATTCCCCCAACTGGCAGGCGATCACCTTCCTGCCACCTCAACCACCACGGGCTTCAGGGAAAGGTCATGCTCCGGCAGCCTTCTTCTCTGGGACTCTTCTCCCCCTCTTTTCTTCTCAGGGCGACATTCCTTTGCTCTCCTCTCACCTCCCCCTCCTCTGACAGAAAAACTCCCCAACATTAAAGACAGGACAGCTCAAAACAAGACAAAATCAAAAGAGAGAGAGGTAGAACAATGAGGTCACCTCTTAAATACCTTGATTGCAGAGGCACTGTTTGGCCTGGTCCTGGCCAGAGGCAGGGTCCAATCCCATTTGGCCTGGTCCTGGCCAGAGGCAGGTCCAACTCCTACCTGGAGGTGGGGGAGGCTCTTGAACCTTCACATGAGTCTACCCCCACTTTTAAAAAAAAAACCCACCAGACTCAAACCTAGGAGCTTCGACAAGATGGTATTGCAAGCACAAGATCTAACCCTTTCTGTTTTAGTGGAAGCAGGAGAAAGTGTGAGATGGAAAATAGTAGGGTGTCACAAGTATATAGACTTACATAAAAGCTGAATGGTACATGAACATGCACAAATCAGGTTGATAGCATGAGCTCATCCTCAGGGAAATTCAGGAGTAAACAAATCCTTGACAAGGTTAAAGCGTAGTGAATGATATTCTAAGATAAAAGATGCAGAGATGTGTGTTAGGAAGAGTGCAACTTATATGACCAGAAGTCCACATCCAAAAGTACTAAACTTGCTAGAGGATTTCTAGACTATTAAGCAGATTGTGAAATAGACGCTTCTTACTCCAAACTTACGATAGTTTCACCAACTGACAAAAGTATTTCCAACTTATAGCAAGACAGCCAGCACAGCTGCTCGGGCACTGATAGGACAGATGTTTCTCTGACAGAAACTGGCTATGACTTGGGCTTGTATGTCACAGCAAAAATTATAAATGATTGCATCTGGCATTGGTGTTTGCACGAAGGCTTTGCATTGCTGGACATCCCCAGGCAGGATGCTGAAGATGGCTCTGAGCAGTTATAAAGCAGCAAGGGAAAGCCTGAGAAATGAATCTCCCAATAATCCTAATGCTGGAATGAGGAGCTGCTGTGTCTCCTGGAATAGAAGAGACTTGAGGATGCTCCATTTGTGATTAGGAGCGTGGCTGCCAAATAAATTACAACCATATGGTCCAACAGACAGATGGATTCAAGGCATGTTAAAGACAGTGTCAGTTACACACCACCAGGTAGCCAGGCATACATTAGAAGCAAATGTTCAAAAGATGGATAAAGTAGCGTGCTTGTTGCACCTGGTAGAATATTGGAGATTGAGTAACAGAGAGCCAAAGGAAAAAACCACAAACTGAGACTTCAGAGAATGAGCACCTTAGAAATATCAAGTAGGCCAGCCTCACCAGCTGAAAGACAAGGGGAAAAAAGAGCAGAAAAAAATGTTCAGTTTTTCAAATTTAAATGCATTGAAAAGATATTAATGAAACCAACAATTTTATTTTGCAGAAAAATGAAAATGGAGCCTGACTGCGGCTGAGAAAATGATAAACCTCACAGCATCTCTGGCCTTATGTGAGTATAAGTACTTTCAAATTTGTGTTTTCAGGGTTTCTGTTGATTGCAGGTAGATGTATAGCATTAAGTATAGAATGCACCTGACTAAACAAACACACTTCTTAGAAGTTTAGAGGATAAGGTGATAGTTCACGGTTGGAAAGGTACTTTGACAAAGGAGACAGAGTCCAGCACGTATTCGAATAAAAGACAAAGAGTGGTATGGATTGGCCAAGGCATGAAACCCACATGAAAAGACACTGAAAATATGAAAATAAAATCCCTCAAAAAGCTTGAATTTGCCCAGTGTTCAACACTGAGGGTACATGATGCACCTTTTCTATCTACCCTAGGCATAGGATGGTTGACTTGACTTCACAGCGTCTTCACATATGAAGTCTGACTGATCCTGCTTGCTGGCCAGGGCATTGAGAGGAGTGGGTACTGAGGAACTCAGGCAAGTCAGTAGGATGAATGCTGGAGCTCTTTCCAGTGAACTAGAGGCTGCAGCATTGTACAAGATCTCTAAGTCTTCCTAACTGAACAATAGCCAAGTTACAGTACTGGAACACTGTTTGGTAGGAAATGTGTTGCCTGTCTGGAAAAATTAAAAAAAATTAAAAATAAATGAAAAAATCAAGTGTTACTCAAAGTATTAGAAAGTAAAAAAACCCACAAACAAGTAAAACCAAAACCAACCAACCAAAACTCCCACAAAAACAACCACAAAATGAATGCTCCCTTGTTCTTAGTTGTGTATTACACTTGCAACAGATGCACTGAGATGGAGACAGTCCTCCCCACTGAGATCAGAAGGATTGCATTGGATTCAGTTATGGATAAAGAGTGGCAAGTACAGGCTTGATGGAAACTGTTCACTTTTATCCAGGATCAAGTCCCCAGGTTAAGAGATTGCCTGGTGCATGATTTTAAGATTGCTCTGCAGAAGTATAAGAAAATAACATTGGCTTATGTTAAAAAGGATGTGTGTGTTTCAGAACAGTGTGTGAATATGATTTAATTAATGACATTTCTAGTCAAACTCTGTTTACTAACTTCAGTGTAGCTGTTACTGCTTGCCATATTTTTTTTTTAATAAACCACCTGTGTTTTCTAGTTGATTACTCATTAAATATTGTACCCGGTATCAAAATATAACCCCAAATACAACTGATACAAAATTGTCTCATGTAAAAGAAATATTAGAACATGCAAATTTTCAATAATCATTAAAAATTCTATGGAAGCATCCAGAATGGCCTTGATACTGAAATGAATTGAAAGAAGGAAGAATATCACTGGTGTTTTTTTTGTGGATGGTCACCTGCAGCTGCTGGAACCTTAGTTTATAGGAACCTTAGATTGTAGAATCTCACTACGGACCTGCTAATAGTGCTAATAATGCTAATAACATGTCTACTGATGTAAAAATGGCTCAGCAAGCAAAGCACCGAAGTGACAGACAGCCTGGTGCACAGACCAAGATTGGGAAGGTGCCTCTTGTATAGTCAAATACAAGGACACTGTCTTGGCCACCAAGAGCTGTTGTCGTCATTACTGACCACCATCCAGTAAGTCTCATATGGCAGAGACACATGCCATGCCAGGCCTCGCTGTTGCTAATGGTCTCATTTATTACAAGAGGGCCTTCAAGAAAGGTGGGACAAACAGGCGGTAGCTGACATGGGCTGTAGATAGCATAATTTTATCTTGAGCAATTTTCTCTTGCAAAGTCAAGCATGGGTGCTGGCACGTGCTGCTGTGTGACACAGAACAGAACAGGAAGCCTAGGGAAAATGTCTTAGAAAGATAGAGAAAGTAGTCTAACAGCTGAAAGAGGAAAAGCAGATGCTGAAGTGAGTCCTAAAGAAAGAACTGAGAAGTAAGTTAAAAGGTGTCCAGAATGAAGAAGCAGTGAGCACTGTGAACCTAATGGAGCTGAATATGCATGGATTCCTGCAGGTGACTACTGCCAGGCCCCCAAGACTCTCAGGATGTTTGAGTACAAAACTGGTGAGATCTACTAGATCTCACCAAGCCAAGGTCTTGGATTTAAATAGTTGTGGATGTATCTTGTGAAATTAGTCTGTCTCTATCTCAGGTGTGAAGTCCCTGCCATGCAGATTGAGCCACAAGGGCCCATCCTGCTCTTAAACCCACCTGAGTCTGTGGAAAAATACAAAGTCAAAACAGAGTAAGTCACATCAGAACCTGTGCAGCATCAGCCCTACTAAATTTTGTGGTATAAGAGGATAATGAAAGTAATGTGTTTTCAGCATGGAATGCATTCATTTCAATTGACATACTGGGAATGAACAGTTTATACCAGTAAAGTACTTGTTAACTTATTGGATGCACAAATTAATTGTTGCACTCTATTGTTTTTACTTGTTTTCTGTCTACTATCAGTTTTAACAGTCTCTGATTAACTCTTGGGGTTATGTTCCTTCTCAAATATGTTTGATAAAGCCATTAATATGTATTTTTCCCTTTCTTTAACTCATTAACTTTCTGGTTTGCCTTTTAGACCAATTTCTTCCTGGGATTGTTCCAGCATGTGTTTTCTGCACATCTCATATCATCTTTGAAGGGTAATTTAGGGCTTTCATAGTGAAAGTTCAGTCTCGTTGCTTAAAAAAGACCTAGTTATACAAGAACAAAAAATGACTGATATACTAACCTTTTTTTTTCCGCCCACTTTAGTTATTAAACACATCTTCTGGGGGTTATATAAGTTCAGAGATTCTTGAACTTCTTCCAGAATCATGGTACACTTTCAGTGGGTATATATAATTCTTTAATGCCTAGAATGCAGCTGGATGTGTTGGGTTTACACACACCCAGAGTCTAATGCATGCTGTCTGCTCCAAAACCAATTTGCTCTTTTGCCGTAACTCTTACTAGATTGTTATACAGTAAAGATCCAGGTGCCAACAATCTTAGCAATGATGCCCCAGCTAAATTTGCTTCAGATGAAAGTGCACCTGCTAGAAGTATTTCCCAGGACATGCAATCATTTAGTCTACAAATTCAAATAATGCTTATGCTCTTGGTTAAATTACACCTAGAAGTCTGGTCGGATACATAAAGAAAACTTGGTAGATATGCCAAAAAAATTAGTAAATTGGAGTCTCTGATCACTGATACAGATTTTACAGCCCTGAAGCTCCATGAATTCCAATGGACTTACTTCCAAGTTATGCCATTTAAGCATGAAAAGTCTTGGAATTGCTTGTTAAGGATTTTCTATTACTCTCTGGAAAAATATTTACAAAGGTTGAAGAGCCTGTTTACTGCCACTGAATATAATAGGAGTTAACCTGAGTTTAGGTGGTGAAAGTACACACCGTGTTAAAATCATTTGTGGGAGTAGGTGCCTTAGAGAGTTAAGGAGAAGAGAGAACTTTGCAGATCTGTTCAAATTCAGATACTGGATGACTGAAAGTTATTATTGTCACATAGCTGTGAAACATTAGATCATCTTATGTCATTTCCTGCCCAGGCTTTGGCTAACCAGAGTTGTCTAATTAGGAGTCCTGCTAGGATGTCCAGGAGAAAGGAAGGACTGGATGCTAGACAGATCGATTTAACTTCTCAAGCCTTATTGCCACCAGGATGTCCATGATTAAAAGTGTATTTATAGACTGTTATGGGGAACCCTTCTCTGCCTTTGTCCACACTGTAGAGGAAGGCTGTGACCCTCTCTCAAGGTAGTCCTCTTCTGTCTGAATTAGATTGCTTTTAGGTTTTACTTTTCAGCTGAAAGCTGGTTTTATGCTGTGTGCTCAGTAGGTGATAACAGGTCTTCTTGAATGGTCTTAAGTTATCTAATGGCATAATTAGGAATTTTAAATTCGGAGATTATCCCAGTTCAAACTTCAGATATTTTAACATCTGTTTTTTCAAACCATTACAGAATCTTCAAAAGTCTCTTCTTGCTTTGTTACATTATGAGCAAAACATCTTTATGAGGATGAAGTAACATGTTTTCAGAAGTTGTGAACATAGCTTCCGAATAAAAGAGAATAGAAGTATAATAGTAAAAAATGAATAAATGGTTTCACTCACATCATTTTTAAGTGAGCGTAGTGTGGCTTGCTGTGATAGCCAGGAGTGGCTGTGCTCTGGAGCCATGCAGCCTCTTCTGCTGAGGTAGACCAGTCTGGCTTCTAATTATTCCTATCCTGGGTTCTTCTTTGCTTCCAACGTCTGCTTGAGTACAACATAACTGTTGACTTTCATCTTCAAGCAAATATAATGAAAAGTAATTAGTCCAATGCTTCCTACTGTATGGCTCAGGTACTCCAATCCAGGGTTCATTGTCTCTGATACATGGAACTGAGTTGAATAGGAAAAACTGTTGACACCCTCATGGTCTGTGAAAAGCTTTGAGGGGTGACTGTGCTCTGTAGATCTCAACATTGGTGGGTGATTTCTCCTTTCAGCAAGCCTCTATGTCCCATGTGATGGACTACCTGTACTACCAGAGGAGAGTTTGAAGCGGGTTCCTTCACCAAGGTCTGGGCACCTTACTTAGCCCAACAGCACAGAAAGTGGCCTCCACCTGAGCTGGTGTTACTGTCTGAGAGATACGACCAGCACACACGATTTTAGGCCAACCTCCCTTCTCTCCTAGAGATGGGATTATGGGGGATCTGTGAATGAGGAGGCTCTGCTCTGCTGGAGCCATCAAATATAAAATCTGGGTGGTCCTAAGTGTCCTTTAATAGAACTGGACCTGAAAGTGGGGTAGAAGTAGATCATGAGTCAGAGGGTCAAAACTGATTTCTGTGCCACAACTTTTTCGCAGCTAAATGCAGAAGATCCTGGGCACAGCTGAGAGTATAAAAAGCTATAAACATGTTAGTGCTGGTAATATTGCCTATTCTTTTGGCACTTAGCTTCTCTCTTGGAGGAAAGCCAACTCATCTTGATTTTTTTTTTTTTTTATATTATAGATTCTCCTGAGATCCTACATACTCAGGTCAGGCATTGTGATTTGTGCTAAAGTGGTGTAACTGAGAGCAAATCTATTAATTTATTTCAATGTAGGAAGTAAGAATCTGAACCCTTACTACTATTGCTGAATCAGCAAACAGAGGTTAATAAATTGTGCGTCTGTAGATTATTTTTCTACAGACAGGACCCAGAAAAATCTTAAAGGTACTTGCATGGCATTAAGTGCAAGTGAATTCAATGTAATTTTAAACTTGCAGTCTTTCAAGTAACAGTGTGGAAGAAAACAGACATTATAATTTTCTTATTGTGATTCTGAAGCGGCAGACTTGAAAGCATTTTTGAGTGACAAAGTTTTGCTGTGAAAACAAACAGGTATTAATTGCAGGTTAGGGTGATTTTGAAAAACAAGCTTAGCAACTGCACATATGTTCCATCTGCAGAGTTATAAAAAATACATCATCTATAGGAGACCAAAAGTGAAGCATAACAAAGATGAAAAAGAAAATGATTAAGCCAGGAGTGAGAAAGGATATAGTTTGGCTGAAAAGTAAGTGTTGAGTTGTCTAAGCATCTGCACAGTGCAGATGAGACTGATGTTTTGTAAGCTATTATATATATTGAGTAATATTTAGGACTGCAAAGGTTGCTGCTATATAGTTTTTTCTATGAGTACTGTTAGCAAAATTCACAGCTGGATTGGACAGAGAAGTAGGTTTGTTCAGTGAAATAGATATATGGTGCTGATGGGCTGAAAATTGTCTTAAGGAGAAAATTGGGAGGAGAGAAAGCTTACTGAGCAGCACAGCGTTGCAGGAGAGACTAGTAATTGGAAGGGTGTCAGTATCCAAGAGATAAAAGAAAGAAGCTAAACACAGTTCAACTTTTTGGCAAAACCTGTAGTGTCACCAATTCAGATATAAGCCTGGGAGATTTCAGCCTTGTAGATCATAACAAGTGTTAGTTAACAGATCGCGCCTTGGTGCTCTTCTCCCAAGTAACAAACTGCAGGATGAGAGGAAATGGGCTTGAGTTGCCCAGGGGGAGGTTTAGATTGGGTATTAGGAAAAAATTCTTCACTGAAGGGGTTGTCAAGCATTGGAACAGGCTGCCCAGGGAAGTGGTGGAATCACCATTCCTGGAGATACTTAAAAGATGTGTAGATGTGGTGCTTGGGGACATGATTTAGTAGTGGATTTGGCAGTGGTTAATGGTTGGAGTTGATCTGCAAGGTCTTTTCCAACTGAAATGATTCTATTATTCTGTGATTCTTTGATTCAGCTAATGGGAGCAATGTAGAATTCACCCATTTCTCATCACTTGAGCCTGAACACCAAACAGGTGATTGCAGTGGTTTTTATTATTAGCTGTTTCAGTTGGTACAGAGTTTAGACAGTGGCTCTGTTGCACATGATGAATCCTGATAAGGATCAAGTGTAAAAGAAAGGTGATGAGGGCAAGCAACTGGGTACTATTATACCACCATTTTCCTTCATAAAGTAAAGCTGATATGAGTGCAATCTATTTGACTGCTTACATAATCTGAGTCTTGTATGATTTGACTTAGAGAGTAGAAGAGGAAGCAGAAATTAAAGAAAAAGAGAAAAAAATAAAGGGGAAGGAGCATGAACAATTCAAGATGTGGGTCTAGCATTTTTACTGCAAAATGAAAGAACGTCAGTCTAGGTTTCTGAAGGGCTTCAGAGACTTAAAGTTACAGAAAGGCAGGGTTTTGATTACGGTAATGAGATTCATTATGGTGTGTTTGCTGGGAAGCATTGCTGCCTTTGCTTAAGTGCAGAATAGATAGAGAGTATATATATAAGAGCTTAAATAAATCAGTATTCAGACAATTACATAGGAGGGGTATTTGAGCTGGCATGTACCTAGCATTTCAAAGCAGCAGTATTATTGTAAGACCCTGATTAAATGAAACTGGAATATAAACAGAAAATAAACTGAAACATGTACTTTTCTTAAAAGGTCCGCTCTTTTTAAGCTCAGATCTGTAACCTTCTTAGAAAGATGCTTCCAAAGCCAATGGTAAATTGAAGGTATTCTGTGTTATAAGAAGTCTGCTCTTTTGGTTGGATGACTGTTCTTCCAAAAACTTCTAAAAGTTTCACAAGAAACTCAGTCAAAAGGCTTTTCTGTTGAAATCTAATGCTTTCTGTCACACCATTTGCCCGAAGACTGAGAACTTGGCTAACCATTCCCGGAGGCAGGGCAGCAGAACACACATACAGTGACTGTAAGTGGAAGTGAGTGACTGGTGACTGCGTCGGCATGGGACGGGACAGAGGGCTCAGCTCAGGCTGGGGCACGCTCCCAGGGTTGTCTTGTTGATCCCTGAAGATGTCCCTTGTGACCCCACTCCTTTCCTCTCCCTTTTCCCAGGGCAAGAGGCCCTGGCAGGCAGGAGCAAGGGCAGGGAAGATGGTAGAACCAGAGGCACAGGCTGAAACGGGGCTGTCTGCTCTCTCCCCACGGGGACTGGGGACAGAGCAAAAGCCTTGTCGTGCATCTGCTCTTGAAGCAGGGCTGCTTTGGGGCACACCTTTGTGCATGCTGAGGCGGAAAGAAATGCCCTCATGTGCAGCCGAGGATGCCAGAGAGCGCTTCTGCTGTGGCCCTGGATCCCTGGCAGTCTGCACAAATGGTGGCGATTTGTCTGCTCTCCAGACATTTATTTATTGAGTGGAGAGGAAGACTGAGCACTTGCAGGACAACAAAGTAGAGAAATTAATAGGGTGCTTAGAGAATTAATAATGTCATATGGAATTATTTCTTATTTAGCTACCAGATGAAAAGCAGCTCAATCGATTAAAAAGCCATCAAACTGTCCAGTGTTTGCCCAGCCTTGGTGAAACTAGTTTGTGTGAAATTCGGTTTTGAGTGTACAGACATCAGTCCTGTTAAAATAATTTACCCAGTTAGGGCAGGCTTGGACTCCTGTTGTCCCTCTCAAGAATCATCATAGTAATGACATAGCACCAAAGACCCAGGCATCATCTCATTACTTCATTTTTTCAACTTGAGGCCTTTCTAAAAATTCTAGATGCCTGTATTTTAATGCTATACATTTATTCCAGAAAGGAGAGAAGAAGACTTGCAGGTGCACATCATATATGTTTGTTGGTGCAAGAGGGATGTTTGGTTTGTTGCACAGGTGTTTGTGCAATGTAGCAAACCTCTCAGATTGAGGGAATCAAATGACATCTAGTGATGTGCAGTGCAAATGAGCTGGGTTTTTGTACATAGTTATTTAAATGGGTTTTTTTGGGAAGTCAAACCAACAGGCTCTGTGAGAACAGGCTGAACAAGGGTTGTGAGGTGCAGGCAGCAGCTGCAGCTGTACTACTGTTGTTGCTCAGCTTTCACCTTGCATATGCTTACCATATTGTAAAGGTAATTGTAAAATAGTAATTTCTTCCTTCTCTCTTCCCCTGTAAAATGCTGAGTGACAAAGTAGTATCTGCAGAACAGGCATCTTTGTGGTTGAGGTGCAAGAAAGGAAGGTAAGATTGGGGAAAATGCTGATGAAGAGGCATTACCCTTATTTCACCTTGGTGTTAACAAAAGCCTTAATAAGCCTGGAGTCTGTGTGCAAAAACTATGCCAACAAGCTTGTGGCTGTCCCAGGCACACCTGCTGCTGCAGCTGGGAGGGAAGGCAGAATTCAATGGAGGTGCTGATGTAACCCCTGCATTGGTCTCCTTTGCTGCACTGGCTGTAGCCATTGTCCTCTGCAGCAGTAGAGTGTGGCTGGAGGAGAAAAGTACCCCCAAGGAGCAAAGCCATGGGAATGTGATGGTTTTAACCTGAGTAGGCAGGAAAGCACTGCACAGCTGCTTGCTCACTCCCCCCCCCACAGTGGGATGTGGGGAAGAACTGGAAGGGTGAAAGTGAGAAATAATGTGGATTGAGATTAAGAGAATTTAATAATAAAGGGAAAAAAAAAGGAAAAAGCTACAAAGGCAGAAAAGAAAACCCAAGAAAAACAAGTGATGCAGAAGAAAACAATTTCTCACCAACCGCCTGGTGCCCCAAGAAACAGCAGCCTCCATCAGCCTCCACCCTCCCAAGTTTTATTGCTGAGCATGACTTCATATGATATGGGACAACCCTTTGGTCAGTTGGGGTCAGTTGTCCTAGCTGTGTCCCCTCCCAGTTTCTCATGCACTCCCAGCCTACTCACTGATGAGGTAGTGTGAGCAGCAGGAAAGGCTTTGGTGCTGTGTAAGCACTGCTCAGCAATAGCTAAACCACCCCTGTGTTATTAGCACTGTTTTCATCACAAACCCAAAACACAGTCCCATACCAGCTACTATGAAGAAAATTAATTCTATCCCAGCCAAAACCAGTACAAATGGTGAGGGATGCTGAACCACGGCGTTGGCTCCAATCAATGTTTCTGTGTTCCAGAAATAGGCTTGAATCTGGTGCTCCTGTTGTCCAGGAGAAAGAATAACTCAGTGCGCTCTCTGATACTGATCTTGATCCTTCAGCCACGGCTTGCATAAATCTCCCCCCAAGCTGGTGAAATTTTTTGATGTATACAGGCAGGAGGAGGAGAGCCACTGCAGTTAGAAAGAAAAAAAAAAGCAGAAGGAAAACTAATTACTACAGTGATTTTTTTTTTCTAGCTTTGTTAATGAGGATATGGAATTGGGAAACAGGCACTGTATATGAAACACTTTGACAGTTTAAAAACTGTTAGCTGCATCTAGTGAGACTGCTTAATTTTTAGTACTAATAGCAGAGCCATTCCCAGAACAACAGTTCTCTGAGCTGCAGTGGTACTCTGGGGATGACACTGCTATTTGTAACAATATTACTCCTCTTTTTTTCTTTTTTTTTTTTTTAAGCCTCATCACTCTGCTTTTATTGTGGTACTTGCTGCTTGTGATGAGAACAAGAGAGGTTGGCACATTTGGAGCGGCTCCTGCGTGTCTCAACATATCTTACCAGGCTCTCCTGGGGATCGGAGGAAGAGGCAGCTGCTGCCTTCATCCCCTCTCATGTGGGTACTTCAGCAGCCACCAACTTGCACTCAGCTTCAATCTTCCCATAGCAGCTCTCTCAGTGCTGGTTGTTTTTGTTTTTCTCCTTGGAGTGGTAGCTAGAAGGGTGTTGATAGCACCCCAGTGTTTTGGCTACTGCTGAGCAGTGCTCACACAGCACCAAGGCTGTGGTTTTGGGTTTTTTTCCAACGTTCCCCCAACAGTAGACTGGGGGTGGGCAACATCTTGGGAGGGGATACAGCCGGGCCAGCTGACCCAAACAAACCAAATGGGTATTCCATACCATATGACATCAGCTCAGATATAAAAGGGAGAAGGAAGAGGGAAGTGGGGGGGCATTCGCTGTTTTGTGTTTGTCCTCCGGAGCAACCGCTACGTGTACTGAAGCCCTGCTTCCTGCAAAAGCGGCCGGACATCACCCACTGATGGGAAGTAGAGAATAATCTTTGTTTTGCTTTGCTTCCACGCGCGGCATTTGCTATTGCTTTATTAAACTGCTTTTTTATCTTAACCCACGGCCTCTTTTTACATCTTCCCTCTGCCCTGTCCATCTATAAGCGGAGTGATAGAGGGGCCTTGGATCCATATAAACATTGCCTGGAAATGCCAAGCTCATATTAAAGGCAATTGCAATTTGGGATTTTGGATAAGATCAAGCCCACTCAACTGTTGTGTAGATTTGCTGATTTACATAAAAACTCACGTGTTCAACCACGCCTTTTTTTGTACAAAAATAAATTTTTTCTTAAGCACATATTTTATTTTCTCTCATAAATCTGCAGCTGTTGATACCCAGGCTGCATCCTAATGTAGTTCTTACTACCTTATGTTTTCCTCTGGAATGGAGGTGTTGCACTGAATAATATATATCTGTGTGTCCACAGAAGAAAACCCATAATTTTCCATTCTCTCTCATTTATTTGCTACAATTGAGCATTTACCTCAAAGGGTGCTATACTGGACAGCTTCTATTTTAAATGTGAACATTTGAATCTGCTCCACAATGGGTGAAGTTCAGAACTGGTATTAACTCCAATTTGTCTCTTAGGTTTGGGAAGAAGGTGATTTCTTGCTTTGCTAGAGAGAAGTGAATTTGCTTTCAGTGTAAAATATGTAGTGGCACAAATATCTCTTGAGCTGTACTTTCTGCAACAGATCTGAATTTGACGTAGTGTGCAAACACAATTTTAATAAATTTAGGACTGAAAGGGAAATCATGAATTACTGTGTGCAATCCCTTGTTCTCAGATGAAAAGAGGTTATAAAATTTCTTTATCAAGCTACAATTTACCTCAGTTATGTATTTTTTTGCCCCACTGTAATATTAGAGGGCTGTTCAGGAACCCACTCTTCCAAAAGCTCAAAGCATTCTTCTAAATCCAGTCTTACATATTCAGAAACAATTTATAACATTTGTTGTCATGCCAGCATTTTCCTTTAGCTTAAATAGCTCTTTCTTCTCCGTGTGTTTACCTCCCCCCAACATATTTATAGGCAGCAATCATAACCGTCATTGTTTATCACATCTCTATTTACTATTTTAATTAGAAATAATGGCTCTGATTTCTTCTCTTTTCTTTTCTTTATAAAATAAAAGATTGATTATCAGATATTTGATGCCACCAATTTTCTTCCCTTTTTCTGGTGTTAATTTTAAATGGCATCAATTTATTGAACTTGCTTCTCATATGAAAAAAAGGATGTTATGCCTAATTGGCTGCATTTTCATAGCTACACAAAGGGGCCATTGCATAAAGGCAAAGCAATTGGATTTGCTGTCAAAACAAATTAGAAAGTATATTTTTGGTTCTTGTTAGGGTAACAAAAATACTTGGTTCCTCTGCAAGCTCTATAATAATTTGACCTATTTATGACCTCAGGTGCACTTGGTTCACCTCCAAAGACCAAATGAAGTGATAACTCTAGCTAGTCAATAATCCAGGACTTAGCTGGCCCAGGAGACATTAGTATTAGTGTCCTATGGGTGATGTCTAAATTAGTCGGCAGTCAGGTATGTGTACACTAGAGTGGTCATTAGAGTGGGCAGATGTGCTCAACTAATGGCTTACAGTGGGGATTGCTGCAGGGGGAATTCCTTGAGAAAAAAAAAAGTGAGTTAATATGAGACAATAGGCTATACAAAAGGGTGCTTTTCTGTGAGCTGGGATAATGTTTTCAACATACCGACTTATTATGTTTACTTGATGGACAAAATATGTGAATTATTAATTTAACATGAAAGATGAAAATAGTCTGGGTGCATAAACACAGGTCAGTAATGCGATTCAAAGTCCAGTGGACTAAACCAGGAATGCAACACAGAGTCCTGTGCACAACAGAATGAAGCTCGACACGTGTAAGCAAAAAACGTCTATGATCTCATTATAGCATTAAGGTCTAACTAACATTACTCCCAGATCACAAAGAAAACGAAGTGTGCAAGTGACCTGTGTACCAGCATCTATGCAAATCTCAGGCAGATGCAGAGATTTATACACACTTTACACACCCCTGAGGAAATACCCATTTTATATCACTGATGGAGCAGATGTATTTTCCTCTGTGAAATGTGCATTGATTCTAATCAGGAAAAAGTGTTTAATGCATTCAAAACAAGCACACACCATCCCTTAACTTTACTAGTAAACTGGAATAGAAAGCAATGTCATATCTGAACCAATTAGAGGTTTTATTGTATGCTGTGAATATCCATTTGCATAAGTGCATTTGCAGAACCTTGTGGCATTCCAACAGCACTGCAAATTCTTATCCAAGCAAAAATAACTTTTATTCTGATTGTAATTGGCAGCGTGATGAAAAAGCTGCCAATGAGAGATGTTACGATCCCTTGAAAATTTTGATTTATATTTCCAGTAGTTCCTCCTGCCTTCCCCAACCCTTAAACTTTGGACATGGGAGAAAGAAAGGTGAAAAAACTCTGGGCGAAAGTCAGTCCCGAACAGACCCTGTTAGAGAAATCAGCCTGGTCCTTCATCTGTGCATTTTGCAATAGGGAAATGAGTATTATGCTATAAAAGTTGAACCTGTAGGCTCTTAACTGCTTTGATGTCATACCATCAGAATAAAATAACATGGTGCAGTTAATGTCTGTACAAAATGAGATGTGTATTTGAAGCGTCAAGGCATTTGAATGTATCTTGTATCATGGCCATAGACAGTTATGTAAAGATCCATGAATAAAACATTTTTTAGTACATAAACACAGCAGAAACATAAGAAAAAAGGAACAAAATGCACAATAATGAATCAAGAAACAAATTCATCCTTTAATCTTTTTCAGACTTTGGATCATAGTACTCCAAGTAAAGCAGAATTACTCATAGTAATGTCCAGAAAAATACATGATTTACAACCTAACCACTGCAGAGATTTTAATCCTCATTTTTTTTGGTGAGCTCTACAGATGGAGAAATTATTGTTAGCCTTTTTAAGCCTCTGATAGTTCAGTGAGGAGATCTAAAAAGGGGCGCATTAATGCCCATAGATTTAAATGCAGGATTAGCAAGATGTTGGTGTTGAATTCAGGACAATGAAAGCCACTCTCACAAAGCAAACAAATCACTCATCCTGATTCTGGCATCAGCTGGCAATAACGTTGCAAGGAAGATGGCTTGTTCCAAGGAACTTGTATCTCACGATACAGATACTTGACACAGATATTTGTCAGTCTAATGGAAGCCTAGGAGAAGGGAAGATATAATTTGGAAATGATTTAGGTAGCTGAGTTATTGGGGGGTTAAGTATAATACAATTATTTCAACATGCCAGATGATATGGCAGCCAATTTTGAACTATGACTTTTTAATGATAAATGAGTCCCTGCGATTATTCAGAAGGTTATTGCTGAATGCTAGTGCGACAGGTTTTGGCACACGTTAGCTGAAAACCTAAGATCTGTCAGGAGCAGGGTGCTAAGGAGATCAGTTATACTGTCTAACAAAAATTAAGTGTCTTGATTCTAGAACTGATTCTTATTACTGTCATTTTGCAACTAGTGAAGTGATATAAGGGATGTCTAAAATAAAGAATGGCTTTCAAGGCTGTTGCTCAGAACAACCAGGCCCTTCTCAAAATGCAGACTTTTCTGTTTGTGAATTGAAAATTAAGCTCTATTTTGCTGATTGGGCTTTATTTGGAAGATCATCTGGAGGTGCAATAACTATGAGCTAGATTTTCCTCTAGTTCATAGGTTGGCATCAGTCCAGTGAGGAAGCAAAGCCCCACAGCTGAGAATCCTCATCTCAGGCTGTATCCGACTGAGTTTAAATGGTTTTAAAGTTTTAAGAGCTTATGATTCTCCAAACTGTTTTCATGGATTTAATGCAGCCTTGCAAAATATAATTCCTTGGAAACAAGCATGAGTTTAGTGCTGTAGAATCATGACTTAAGGTACAGCAGGGAAGGATTAATTAGTTGAGTATATTTGCCACCTTTGAGAAATTCCAGGATCTGGAAAAATAGCTAAGTTAGTTTGAGGAGTGCAAAGAGGGAATTTAAAACACTGGAAATCCTGGTGTCACCATAATTGGGTACAGTTCTATTAAAAGGTTTGGTGACTCCATACAGGTAAGATGCCTTTTTTGCAAGGCTCTTGAGGTCTGTGCATTTACATGGACTGTTCTTCTACATTTCTGATGGTGAAACCTTCCCTCTGAGAACTTCGGACTGATCTGAAATTGGACACAGCACTAAGGATAGTAAAAGAAACTGGACTGATGCAAAGTGTCCTCTCGTGAAGAACTGCTGTGGCAAAGAGGTGGAAGAGAAAACCGATAATGCGTTGGAAGAAAGAACAACTGGCCCAGTCAAGATGAGAGATTTGAGAAATCAGAGTTCCTAATAGAGGAGGAGATGTAGTTTAAAAGGTTGAGCATGGACGTAGAAACATTATTCTTTTTCACCCTCTTCTCCATTTAAAATTATATAATTTTTGGCGGAAAAATTTTGCCTATTTCCCAAAGCCCATCACTCTGTATTTTAGTTGATCTATTATTCATCTGGAGAAGCAATGCTGACCGAACATTTGCCTACCTTAGCAGTAGGAACAAGGTCAACTCTATGTGCTGCTATTTCTCCTGGAAATAGTCTTATTTTAGAATGAAGCATTTCTGAATCACAGCAACATTTTAGTATCACTCCTCCTGAAATTACTTCAGGGGAAATGGTGATGCTCATCCTCACGCTAACCCTGGACTGGTCGGAGCTGGTGGTAACTTCAAACAGCAAGAAGCACAGAAATGAAAAGAGCAGCATGGCAGAAAGAAGGTGTAAGCATGCCAGAAGGCAAGTTCTCCTGGTGGAGCAGGAGGTGAGAGGGGAAGCCCATGTCTGCAAGCTCCTTGGTAGTCTTCCTTGGCCTGCAAGACCTCTGCAGATGAAAGGAGCTTGCTTTTCTTTGCTGGATGCAACAAAAACTTTTCAAAGGGTTTCTTTTTTTTTTTTCTTCTTCTTCTAGGAAAAATGAGAAAGACATATGTATGTGGCTGTGAAAGGTGTTTAGGGCACTATACCTGGCTGGAAGAAGCCCACCTTCATCCATTTGCAGTGCCAGGCTGCCGGCTGAGAGTCTCAGCCTTGGGGCTGCTGCTCTCACACAGATTCAAGAAGCATTTCACACTTTGGAATATTCAGCTTTTTTTTATAGAGACTGAAACATCTTTGGCGAGGCAAGCTGAGACTCTTGATCCTCAGGGTCACTCCTGGGCCATGAAGAATTCAGCTCTGAGGCTCTTTTAAGTGATTGTCTTTCTTCCGAGTCAAGCAGAGAAGGTCTGGAAGCTGAGGTTTTGCGCAATTCCCGGTATCCCTGTTGCAAGTGCAGAGATAACATCCTTTTTTCTGAGTTTGACCAGAAATTACATCTTGCTGCTGATAAGAATTTGCCAGCAGAAGTTTTGCCGAGACTCAGTTAAACTCCGTGAAACGTTATGTTGATGAAATAGTGTTTTCCAACTGCTTTGCCAGAAAACTTGCAGTTAAACTTTATTTTGTAACAATGCATTCTGTACTGGAGACTAACAGGGGGATGATTTCAGATTTGTACACAGAAAGCAATAGCAAAGATTGATTTCAGAGCCTATGAAAGCTAATGAGGGTTTTCTCTTCGACTCATCTTCCCATTGATGGGTCTTTCAGTGTACTCATACAGTACCAGCTTGGTACGAACCCAGAAATTCCCAGTTGGTCTTTAAAATCTCCTTCCCACAACAGACGTACTTTACTTGGAATGAGTCAATTAAATTAGCAGTTTATCTCAGTCAACTGCCTTTTAAACTCCACAACTGTCTTTGCAGTCCCTAGGGCAACTTTATAGATACTGATTGCACTGGACAGGAGATAGCGATGTTTGGGTGATGGGCAGCCCATGCTGAAGCAGAGCACCTAGCTCAACTTGTCGACATTTTCAGCCTTGAGGATGAATATTACTGCTGCAAGTGCAGCAGCTCCTGTGGGAAAAGTTTGCTTCTCACATTATCCACCGGAGGCTCTTTTAAAATTAAAATGCATTCTCCAGGGAGACTACAACAACCCACAAGGATACTGGGGAGGAGAAAGACGATAAAGAAGTGTAATTGCCCTGTGAGGGACTGTTTTACTAATGTACACTCCTTTTTGACTTCTGTGGCTGCAGCCTGGACTCACCATGCCAGTACTGGAAGACACTGACCACGGGATTACAGGGTCTCAGGCTGTGCTTGACCTTACTGACCAACGAGGGCTCAGCCAGGAGCTCAGCAGCCACCAGCTCTCTCTACAGCTGGCACTCCATACAGTGGGGGCTTCAGCGTGTGGACTCTGTGAGCACTGCTGTGTACTTTGACACCAAATGAGACGCAAGTGTAGAGTCTTGAGTACACACATGGCTTTACCGCCTGCTTTCTCCTGTCTTTGCATTAGGAATAGGAAAGAAGGAATCAAGCTTTCTAAGGCTTGAATTTCTGATCTAACACCATCTTTTTCTCTGTTTCACTTGTAATTGGTCTCACTGAAAGGTGCTGGAATTGTTGGGAAGGTTGGAACTGTTGGGAATTGTTGGAACAGGCTGCCCAGGGAAGTGGCTGAGTCACCATCCCTGGAGGTATTTAAAAGATGTGTAGCTGTGGTGCTTAGGGACATGGTTTAGTGGAGGACCTGGCATTGCTGAGTTAATGACTGAACTTGATGTTAAAGTTCTTTTTCAACCTAAACAATTCTGCGATTTTAACAATGCGCATATGCCTTTTGCCCAAAGCACGAGGGGAAAAATTCCCCCTGTG
>NW_009717825.1:18907-105994 GCF_000703405.1 Apaloderma vittatum
ATTCCTGCAAATTTTATCTGAATAATTCTTTTATTTGTGTTTGGACACAAATGATCTTTTGAAGCTTAGAACATCCAAGGCTACTGCTACTTAATATCCCTGGGGGCTGTGGACAAAGTATGACAGGGTGACTGAGAGAAGACACTGGGAGCTGAATGCAGTCCTAGGACCTCTGGGAGAGTGTTGGTACGAGGAGCTTGTCCCACGGTGGTTCTGCAGCTTTTATCTGCGTTCAGCATAATTACAGTGGATTTGCAGGGACTTTGAAAATTCCCCTTTGTACTTGAACTGGGAGCCCTCTGATTACAGAATTGATGTCTGCCTTTCTAAAATTTCTTGCTGATCATCCCGTTAGCTGAAGTGGGTGAAGGATGTGAAATGGAAAGCTGCAGAAAGCTAAGCAAGCTGTGTTTAGTTTTTGCTCCCTCTGATGGCTCATTCTGCAGCCTCTGTGCTCACACAGCCTTTATGCTGGCCAGTTACAATCTCAAAAGTGACAATAATAATTCAGGCTGCAGCCTAACAAAGCATCTATAAACATTCTTATCTTCTGGCGTATGAGTAGCCCCTGTGAACATCAGGAGTTTTATTACTCTTGTTGTTTTTGTGAACAAAAGATTTTCCATGTGTCTCAGCAGATATGAGCAATTAAAGAAACTAATAAGAGAAATGAAAACCAGTTTTGAAATGGCTTTTGTTTTTCCAAGTGAGTAAAAGATACATGCATCTACTTGATTTTTATGCTTTAAAGCTTATTAGGAATCGATAGAAAATATTAGATATATTTATATTAAATATATTTATTTACACGCTTTAAGCATAAACCTAAAGGGAGTGTTTTGATTGATATTTACATATAAATTTCATTAGTCATGGAAACCAATCAGTTTTCCTAGCAGTATCTGTAATACAGATGGTTTCCACTGGGAACTTTGATGAAACTTCGCTCATTTCTCATATGTCCCATGACACCCGTGAGAGCAGCAATATCTTTCAGGACCACTACCATCCCGGAGTGGCAAGGTCATGATGAAAGGTACCACCTCCTGCTTTTTCCTGTCTTTCCCTGGTGAAGAAGAATGAAAGAATAAAAATTCAAACCCGTGGATTTGTTGGTCTCTGGAAATGTCAACGCTGTTGTTTTTCCCATTATGAGGGGCTGTAAATAGAACACAATTTACTAAGACAAGAGGATATTAGATGTAAATATATTTTCAGCCAGGGCTTCCTCCCAAACTGGGTTTCTTGGAAATGATGATTGACTGACTACCTTGCTTATTTTCTGTAGGGCTATTTGAGTTTCTTTTTAGAAATTGTATGTTTTTATTTGAACTACGAGTAATCTCTTTGCAATTATGCTGATGAAGTGTGAAGCTCATTCACAATTCCTTTTTCAGATTCCAGTTCAGTGCACAATAATGTTCAAACTACCTACGGCTGGATTGTCAAGGTAGAAGTAGGTTATTTGCTGCTGACATGACTTGGTCTACATTAGAAAGAGGAAAGAATAATCACTCCCCTCTTTGTTGGTTCCATAATCGGCATCTACAAAAATATCCAAAGTCCTTCAAGGAAAGAATTTGGCATCCCATGCCAAAGAGTGGCATCGTAACTCCAGTCAACTGATATTAAAGTGACTTCACTGCAGATGTAAGAGGAAATAATTTAGTCTAGTATTGGCAAAATCATTCTTTAATTTGAAATTTGTGTGTGCACATCAGAGGAACTGTTTCAAAAGAAATAGGTGAAGACTAGTCAGCAGCCTGAAGGATGGGGAATTCCCTTGGGGTGGTAGCAGCCATGATTTGAATACTGCAGACTGTAAAAAGACTCAAATGCAAGTCTCTTGCTATCCAAGCGAATGCTTTAACCATGCCTAAGGTGACTGGTGCTGGCACTTTTTACCCCAATATTTTATTTCAGTGAATGTGCCCAGGGCTGGTGCGTTCAGGGGTGAACCTGATGCTGCTGCTGCTGCTGCCGTGCATGAGGTGTGGTCCTTCTGCCCGATGGAGAGGAAGGGGCGGTACCTCTCGGACTGTCTCTCCAAATGACAGCTGTGCTTAGGCAGGGTGTAGGAATGAGTCTGTTCAGACTTTGTGCTTCAGTGTGAGAGCAAATACCTGTGTTTAGGGGTCCAGATGACGATGTACTTCAAAAATGTTTTTTTAAAACGTGTGGCCAGGGCTAGAGAGCACTGGACAACAAGTCTTTTTAATTACCATCCGAGGCTTATGGCTGCCTGGGTCCCAAGCTTAACTGAGAATTTTATCTTTTTATCTACACTCTACAATTGAAACTTATGTTACTTGGTGTTGTGTATTTGTGGTTTTTTTTGGCTGTATTACATTTATATTGTGAACTGTCTGAGAATAGCCATCTGGTAAAAAACTGTTCTCACTACCAGTAAAATTACTCTGGGTGGACATTGGTTTGACTGAGGTAAAAATTTATCCTTCAGGAATATAGGAGCAGACTTGTTTTGCAGAGAAAGTCAGAAGCTGATGTAAAGTTAGGGCTTTAGCAATCATTTTTTTTTGGTGGCTTTTACCCAGACAGTTACTCAGCCAGCATTAGCACTAATAAAGCCATGCGAAGCAGTTTTTACTGAAGTTCAGGTTACAATCATCTTACTTTGAACAGTATTTAACTCCAAAGACAAGCCTGGTGCGAGCAGTCAGGCTGTTAGCAGACCAAGGTACTCCTCAGCATCTGTATGAGGAGTCTGGCCTGCACCGTCACACTGAGTGTGTTTCTGAGATAGGAATAATTAAAGAAGAAAAGAATTAAAACTCCAAAAACTGCAGTACCACTTTCTCTGTCATAACTGTAACTTGTATGCTTTTTGTGGACTTTTACCTGGCAAATGAAGACACGTGACCTGCTAAGGGGTTAATCGTTTTGGTTTACTTAAAAAATTCTTAACCACAATGAAAACATTTTAGCACCTAAGAGGAGAATTGTGGGTGAAAAACTGAAGATACATGATTTATCACTCCCCTCACAAATAAAATTTATTCATTGCATCCACCAGCCATCACACAGATGGTCAGAAAATTGGCTTTGTGTAGGGATGTGGATTCAGGCATGAATATTAATATGAGACAGATGTAAACGCATATTAATATGCATTTGCTTTGCATGGACTGACATTACAATATTTTCATTAAAGAAACCGCATTTGAAATGGGAAGTATAAGTCACCTTTTAAAAATGTAAAATAGTAGGGTACAATGTATTTACGTTTTCCTGGAACAACAGAAACAACTGAATAAATATTTATTTATTTTTTTAAAGAAGTGTGTGATGTTTCTTATAGCAATATATACTCGATACAACATAATAATTAATAAATCAGGAAGACATCTCTTGCTTTGCAGTTAAAACAATTTTCCTCCGTTTAGCCTCCTTGTTCTGCTGCCAGTAATGCACGCTGTGATGTTTGGGTGATACACACAGGGCTCTGGATCGGCATGCAGTGAAGTTAAGCTAAGTTGGGTAGACTTACTAAGTTCGTCCTGTCTCAAAATGTGCCATTCAATATGTTGTTCTTCCAATGGCAGCAATGAGTAAAACTGGTAAGATTTATGAAGATACAGTACTTTATGTGAGGTTTTTTGTTTTTTGTTTTTTGGTTTTTTTTAGTAGGAACAGCATTGACATTTGCAGCAGCATTCACATCTGTGCATTGTTAGTATGTGCTCGTGGTAACATCATGCATTTGCCCAAAGAGAAACATGATGTCATTATATATGTCATATTATAAAAGTGAACTTCACAGAGATTTGCTAAGCATTTTTTGCAAAGACTTGGTAACAGAAATACCATTTCAAGGAGGAAGTTGTATTATTTTTATTCTTATATAAAGCATGCAGGTGCTTTGTAGCTGGTAGCCATAATGCTTGAGTGTCTGAATAAGCAGTTTTACGAATATTTTGTGCAAGTAGTGGTTGTTGATGTTAAGATGGAAGGTATCAGTATACTGTCAACTGTCTTGTCAGATCCCGTGTGCCCTTTGGGTGTAACTGTGGGGTTATAAACCTGTGGAAGCACCTGGGCTAGTTTCTGCTGGCGTTGCAAAGCAGGTGGGTAGCCCTCTGCATCCTGCATGTGCAGGTGTGAACTCTGGGAGCTCTCTCACTCCTCTGCAACCACGTCATTAAAAATGGCACAAATGCTGGCATAAGCAAGATGAAGCTTTTTGTCCATGTCTGAAAAAATGATGAAAACCCCATGTATAAGGTGGAGATAATAATTACACTCTTGTGAGTTGCTTTGAGTAATGAATCCTACAGTGTATTATTGGCCAAGCTGTGCTGCTTTCTACCAGATACAGGATGTGATAAAGGATCGGTAGCCCCATGGGCTCCTTGTGCTCTTCTCTGCTGCAAGGCTACACGTTGAGGGCTGAGGAGCCCCATACTCTGCTTTGGACGTGGCATGTGGTCCTGTGCAGTGTAGGGGTTTGGAAAAGATGCTGTAGAGGCAGCGGAGACACCTCTGTTGCTGCCTGCGGATTGCCCTGCATAGGGGGCATTTTTGGATAGCTTTTTAGAGCAACCAGCCATCCCAGCTGATACAATATGGAGGTAGAATCTAGTGCCCCAGTGTGTTTTGGAAGCCTCTGAGAAAACAGTAGCTTGATAGCTCTTCATGCTGCCAGATGCCCGTGGAGCCTTTTTTGTATTTCTTGCAGTAGATGCTGGGTAAATAAATGTGGACTCAATGACCTTTGCTCCAGCCTCCCCAGGTGCTTGAAAGATGTGTGTGTGTGCAGGCATATCTCAGCCTAATGATAGAAGAGGGGAAGGAAAGTTTGTATTTCCTTTACTATTTTTTTTTTCCTTTTCAGCTTCCTAAGTTTCAGAAAGTTTTACACAGAAGACTGCTCTGTAGCTCCTGAGAGCGTCCTGCCCTTGTTTTCCCTGTGGCTGACTCACTCCAGCTCAGCTGTCAGTCAGATGGAGCATCTCCAGAAAGGTAATGCAGAGGGGACCCGGCTCCCGGCTCATTATACGCTTCTGTCAATAGAACAGAAGAGATCTCATTCACATAACGTATTTTGTATCACAGGTAACTTCCTCAAATTCCCAGTCATAAATCTTCCTAATTCAATATTCTGCGGTCTGATTCATCTGGCAAGCCAGCAGAGGTTTCAGCAAATCTGGCAGCTCCCTGCAATGCTTTTCTCTCAAGACTTCCCTCTCCAGCCCCACATCCAATGTGCCTCATGTCTCTCTTCCTCCTGCTTTTTCTTTTTTCTGCCCCTCTTAAAATCCCAGAGAATCAGTAATCGTGTTCAGCCAGTTTCTTCAGAAATTATTTTCAATTGAAAAATATGGATTAAAAAGTTGTAGTTTTTTTAATGTATTTTTTCTAGCTTAAAATATTTGGGTTTGTTGAACAATCCTAGCTTATTTCTGGCTCAGGTCAGCTCAGCATTCAATTGGATCTCCCTGGGACAGACAGGGAAGTTCTCATAAGGGAGATTAATTCCTTATGTCTCACACATGGCAAGACTTTGGCCAGATGAACTGTCACAAGGTAAGGACGATCTCCCCTTATTGACATTGTTTGCTCTCTGCAAGTGTTCAATATTCGCATTTCCTGTCCAGATTCAGGATAAAACGAAACATGGAAATTGTTAGTTTTCACTTAAGCATAGCACAGGCCAATGGCTGGGCAACAGAAGATGGGAAATAGGCATGGACGTGACAGGATGCAGACTTCTCCCCAGAGAAGAGCTTGCCCGCTCATTCTTAGGCAAGAGGAGATGTGGTAAGAAGTGAGTGCTTAGCTTTGTCAATCCCTTGCTGCTTGTTTGCTATTGCAGTGCATTGTTCTGAGTCAAAATACTACATGTAAACAAGCTGGAAAGCTTAATGTTGATGACTTGCCATCCTGAGATGTACACTTTAAAGTGCATTCTGATAGTTACCAATGTGGCACTGTGAAAAAAAAATAAATCTTAGGAATGTGCTAGCTCTAGGTCATGGTACCTGTGGTGCTCTTCCAGGAAAAAAGAAGCTAACTGAAGGCCAAAAATTCCTTGCATATGAAATATTTTTTTAATACCCTACCTGAGAGGCGCTGAAGAATCGTCCCTGTTGCTTAACTGGTTAGTACCCCTGCTAGAGTCAGTGAGGGCAAAACTTGCCTCCCTTGCTCCTCTGCACAACCTACTGAGCAGTAATATATAAGTTTTTGATATAAAATACCACTTTCACTCAACCTTACATTTTAACTCCATCTGTACTTTGTCAGCCACACTCTTACAAATATCTACATGGGGTGTAGCCATTTTGTGGTGAAATAGTCTTGGGATGATTTGACCTTTTTCTTCGACAGGTACTGAAATAACGATGTATTTCTGGTTCAAGTCAGTCAGGATCATTTTCTGTCTGTATTGGATTTGTGAGGACAGATGGCTTCCAACGTCTAGAGCTCAATCCAAGTTAAAACTGGAGGGGAAAGTTGTTTGATTCTTTGCAGGAGTTACTGTCTAAACAAAACCTGACTTCAACAGATTTTTATGCAAAACCCTTTGATTCCTGTTTTCCATCTGTGAGAAATTTGGGGTGTTATTGTTGGATTTGCATCTTTCCTTTGATAAACATATTAAAATATGGCTCAAAATAGCTTTTTATCTTCTAAAAGATATAATGTGAATGAAACCCCCTCTGACTCCTATGGCTTTGAAAGCAGTTTTCCTGCGTTTTTACGCTTGCACCAGGTTTCTGTAATTCTTTACTTGTGACTCTGCTCACATTGCTAGTGCAGACTTTGTGTTTGGTTCACAGCCGTAAATGGTACCTGGAGTTACTAATATTTCCCTCACCTTGACATTTGCCACATTGCTTTGTCTTTGATTGCTACCTCTACCAGAAGTGAAACTCAGAGTCTTGGCAGGCAGCTGTTGGGCGGGATGCTGAATATCACACTTCTGAGGTCAGATTTGAGAGCATTCTTACAATCCTTTTGCTTTCTCAGCATAGGACTCAGCTCCCAGACAGCAAGAAATCAGAGCTTTCAGTCTTTAATCTTCTGGGTTTATGTCTTCTCTTGAGGAGCAACCTGTAGCTGCAAAAAGAGCTGTCACAGTTGTCAGGAGCTTATCGTCCATATGTTAGTGGTCGATCATAGAGTAAACGTTACACCTTTTTTTCCAGAGTAGCAGGTATACCGTAAGATGGTTATAAGCAAAATAAGGAACACTTCTTCAACTCTGCCCTACACAGGCTTAAGCTGTGGTCAGTGGTTCCCAGTTCTTCCCCTGTGAAAATATCCTACTTTTTAACCATCCCTTTACTAGTATTATTATCAGGAAAGGTAATGTTTTCATTACCCATAACAGTATTAGTATTATCTACCAACATCTCTGTAGTTGATGAGTCCAGTAACGTCAGCTGTTGGTCTGTAGCTGGCAATGATCCTGTGTTGGCTGGGGCAGCTGTGGGCATTCAGCTTCTTGAAGCAAGGAAGGACCTGCCTTCAGCAGCATCTGCCCCTCATTATGTTGTACCACCATGCCAGGTCTGGGCAGTGTAGCTTGGTGCTGGGGAGACTTTTGCTCTCTGAAAGCCCCCACCCATCACCAGACTGCACTTTTACCCTGTTTTCCTATGGCTGGCTGGCTGGCTATGGAAAGCAAAATGTAAAGATCATTTTGTTCTCTTTGTGCTACTGGATATGATTTTGATAGGACAAGGGCTAATGATTTTAAACTAAAAGGAGGTAAATTCAGACTAGATATAGGGAAGACATTTTTTACCATGAGGGCGGTGAAATACTGGAAGAGGTGGCTTGAAGAGGTTGTAGGTGCCCCATCCCTGGAAACATTCAAGGTCAGGTTGGACTGGGTTCTGAGCAACCTGACCTACTTGAAGATGTCCCCGATTATTGCACAGGGGTTGGACTAGGTGACCTTTAAATGTTCCTTCCAACTCAAATTATTCTATGATTCTATGATTCTATGAGATTCTATGATTCTATGATTTTATGATTTTTTTTCAGTCTTCCTTCCCCAGCTATGGCATTGGGACAGTAGTGTTGAAATTATTACTGTATTCTCTTGATTTGAAGAAGAGCGTTCATTTAGCAGACAATATTTCACTTGCAAGATATTTTGACCCACTTAAAACACTGAGTAGTTTGACCAGTGGAAAGGCAATTTTCTCACACATCTTCTAAACTGAGAATCAGAAAGAACTCCCAGAGCAATTCCCTCTTTACAGTATAGGACCAGGCAAGGCGACCTCAGTGTGGTGAGGATGAAATTGCTGGTGCAGCCCCAAAATCAGCCACAGGACTGTGCTGGACAAAGTGAAGTTACACGATGCAAAACCTTCAGGTTGTTTATTCTCTTGCTAAATTTGTGTTTGAGAGTTGAATTCAAGTCGAATTCAAGTTTTCATCTTGCTAAGCTTTTGGTCAGTGTTGACACACTGTGCATTTTTTTTGCTTCAGTTAACGGGTTATTTCTGTTGCACAGGGAGGATTAATTGCACCACGCTCATTTTACAGTTAGTATGTCATGGATTTCAATCAGTCTGAGTCTGAAAAAGGTTGAGTATTGATCTGTGATATTTGCTAGAAGTACACTGCCATATTTTTGCCTCAGAGCTCCCTTATGAAACAAAGCACACTGAAATGATTTGGTTGTACAAGCTTGCACTGAAAATTCAGTCACGAGAAGAGCTAATTAAGATAATTGCATGTTACTATTTTAATATTAATTCCCTTTTCAGTCATTCATATTGTTGCATGCCTTCCTGTGATGACTATGGGCCCGTGAAACGGGGTAATGGGGTGGACTAGAAAGAGCATGTTGCTGAGCAGGGTGCCCGAGAGCCCAGGGGAGACCAGGTTACACAGGCTGAGCACTCACCCGTGCCTGCATGGTAGAAGTGTCGTGGGTCTCGGACGCTGAAGGAGATGTCGGAGAGTAGGATGAAAATTGGCATCTCCCATGCATCCTCCGTCCGCATGGCTCGAGGGTCCCCTTTGCCCGCCTGATGTCAGAGAGCAGCTCTGGCTCCATTTTTGGGCACCTCCGTTAGGGGGCAGAGCCTGGGGGAGCTGTTGTGGGGCCCGGAGCCTGCTGCCTTCCTGCCAGGGCTCCCCGTGACCTTCCTGTGTGTCAAAGGGAGGCACAACACAGGAAACAACGTGCCAACAACTGAGGCCACCAACTGCTATCGCAAAAGCTACGCTAGAGCCATTGAGCTGTTGGGAACAGCTTTTGAGCAATACCAGTCTGGACTGAATTTAAAAAGAAATCTCTCTCAGTGGTTTCTCTTCCTCTCTTTGCATTCCTTTTTAAAATTTTTTTTTAAAATCTTAAACACTTCAGAGCCTGTTTTCTGGTCTTTGGTTTTAGACAGATGAGCAGCAGGGCTTTATAAGCTGATTGTGTTCAGATGTACATCTGCAGCAATAATTGGAATACACAGGGAATAGTGTCACTATAACTTTTCTCAATAGATGTTGGAATGAAACCACAAATAGAAACCACATTCTGTTGTTAATTGTTTGATTTAAACCCACAAACCCAGTAAAACTCAAAGACATAAGAATAATAAAATTTTATGGTGCTGATAAAAGGCATGCAAGGTCTGGGACCAAATTCTTGTCCCCATATTAAAATCAGCTCATGCACAGGTCTTGAAGCAGGTTAGGATGTGAAGTCTTTCTTTTCAGTCTCCTGCGAACAGCGCTGCAGGAGGAAACTGGGATGACCAGAGCACTTCAGGAATGCAGACACTTCCTACCCTCTTTTCTTCCCTTTCTTACCCCTCCATCCTCTTTTATGCTCCTCATTCTGGATGCTTCCTGTGGTAGATCTTGTTCTGATTCATGTAGACTTTTCCCTTAACCACTGTGTTGTCCCAAGGAAGCAGCATTATGGAGGTGTACAGCTCACCATGGAGCTTTCTTATAGCCACCTTAAACCTTAGTTGAAATCCAGGTAAGTTACTGCATTGATTCCCCCAAAAAGGTTTTTGCAGCTCTTTCCCCCACTCCCAAACCTTTTGAACATTTTAGCTTACAGATTTTGGAGACTTTCAGTAAAACTTTCCAAATGTCAACCACAAACAAATTTCCCTTATGATTTTCTATTCAAATAAAAAAATATACCTTTTCACAGGAAAAAAAAAGTAAAGTTTCAGTCACCCCTAGGTATTGGATTGTTCTACTTTTGAACTTTTTTTTTGGAGAGAAAAATAGAGGGTTCACCTATAGTTTAGTGCAGCCTAAAGTTTGCCTGGACATGATCTTGTTTTTCCTATTCTGATTCTAACGGTGAAAGAAAAAGGTACTGCTTCCAGAGAGAAATAACGAAGCATTGCTGGAGCTGGCACCACTGGCTGCCTTGCACTGAGACAGACTTTCTGTGAGTCGTGGGTCAAGGAAAGGAGGTGAATTGGCACTGTTTTGCACAAATAGAAATAAAACTGGCCCCGAGTCAGAAACAGCTGTTACTGGGACTCATAAATCTGCTAAGGACAAAACCATGTGAACTTGGCCCAAATTTCATCTGAAAATTTTTCTGGACATCATGGCATATACATACATATATATACAGGACAGCAGGTGATAGAAGATATAGAATTTGATAATGTGAATGTATATTTGCATTCCATGACAGGAAAGTGGAAAAAATGGAGTCAAAGCAACACTAAAATATCTGAAAACCAAATTAGAAACTACCATGCTTAAAACTTGTTGAAATCAGATCTGGTAAAGCTAAATAAACCTGCATCTCTGAGTTTTCAGGTGAATAGTGAATAAATAATACCCACACTTTTCTTTACATAGATTTTAGCCATTCGTATTCTGCTCAGGCCCCTGTTTGCCATTCAGTCCTTGGTTTCCAAGTGTATCCATTTTCATTTATCACTTCCTCTACTCCTTCCAGAAGTCATATTCTGGTAATTCAGTTTTCTGGAAAAACTTCCTTGCTGCTTCTCTAGACCCTAATTCTAGCATTCATTGGAAGACTTTTTCCCCTTTTCTTACAGAGCATTGATTTTTCTGTTGTTGTTGCTATTTGTCATTTAATTTGATGTCTACATTCTTTACAGCATTTCTGTCCCAAAGTTTTCGATGCAAGGCAAAATAAAATGCATCATTAAATCTACCTCGCTGGGCTGAATTCCACCCTCATAACAACCCTGAAGTGTGTGCAGCTACTTTGGGAAACAAGAGAACCCTCTGCACCGTGGCCGGTCTCTGAACGCTGCTGCTCCTGGGAACTTGCGCCTCACTACGGCTTCGTGTCGGCAGAGATCACTTGTGGAGAAGCTGCAAAGCAGGTGGTGTTGACTGAAGGATGAATACCAACATAAAGTGTAATTAACACAGAGAGGCATTTATTGCCAACAATAGTAGGAAGCAGTTTCATTCCTTTATTTGCTGCCAGCTCTGGCAGGTTAAAGAGCCAAGTGTCATATCAGAACATTGTATGTGGGGAGTTTGGTGCAGACTTCTAGATTCTGTTACAAAAAAAAAAAAAGGAAGGATAGATTGGTGTCATTTTAGCTGGTGTGGGATTTTGTCAGTAATACATTCCTATGAATTGTTACAGGCTGTTTTCCATACGCTTTTACTTTACTGAAGTTCCTTTTGTGTGCAAGTGAGCATTTTATTATGAGAAATAAGGGAGGAGTAACCATCGCACCATGGCAAAATGTACAGTAAACAGAATGCTCATATTATGAATTTGGCTTCGTTTGTTCAAGGAAGAATATGTATATAAAAATAAATAGTTAGTCAGGAGGAAAAGTGGTACAGAAATGACATTCTCGTTACACTTAAATCTTGCTTCACAGGAATTAAAATATTGTTGTAAGAGTACTAACAGCCTCCAGAAAAGATTATTATGCAAAAATGTGGAAACATTGTACAGTGTCTTTTTGAGATGTGAAAAAATACCTATATAAATCTGCATAGAAAACATTTATCACCTTTTTCTGTACTACACTTTCAGATGACTACCCTTAAACTTCCAGGTTTGCCACTGACATTCTGTTAACCTGAACCCAAGAAACCTTTCCCTAAACTTGTCATGGTGGGTTTTTTTGTTGGTTTTTTTTTTCAGTCTGCACTTCTGGGTTTGTAGGATGGAAATTCTTAAAAGATTTCCAACCAGCTCTACTTTAAACTTGATTATTTAATTGTTGTAAATATATAAGAATGATTTAAATACAGAAAAGAATCACAAAAAAAACAGGCTTTCTGCAGTTACTGACATATATCTATATAGGATTAGCTGCAGTATTAGGGCTTGTGAAATGAGCATTATTTTTTCTTTCCAAAGAATTAGTGGGCTGTATTTTCTTCTCCAGAAGATGGAAGGGATAAGCATGCTGGTACACCAAATGTAAGCTCTGTTTCAAAATTTTTTGAAACAAGTGTACTAAATCACCACAGAGAGCATTTAAAAAAAATTAAATTTGTTCCTTGATGCTAAATTCAGGGTGTTGAATGCCAGGCAGGCTTGATTGTATTCTGGAAATGATGGAAGCCCCTGTATTTCTGGTTACTTCCTTGTGCTTTGTGTAGGGTGGGTGCCGGGATAAGCCTGTGAGAGCCTGGGCTCATGCTTTCCAGTAACTGACATAAGGCAGCTACACAGTGGTTCATCCACCCGGGTTCTTCCAAGCTATTGCTTTTCAGAACCCGCATGACAATATTGAAAATTAAACCCAGTTAATAGAAAATAATGTTAAATCAATGGCCATAAAATTTAATGGGTTTATAGCAGTCTTAACACAGTAGGACTGAATTATCATGCTAATTTAATTTCCATTTCTAAATGAACCAGAAGGCACAATAAAGGTCAATTAACCAGTACCTTCCTTGTCTTCTTTTTTCTTTTACTGTCACTTTTAAATCACAGTCACCCCCAAAGCATTCAAACCTTTTCTGGGAGTTCATGAGTTTCTCTGAGAGACTCCATATAAACAGAACACAAACTAACAACCGATCATGTGCTCAAACACACTGATTGCTCTACCATGTTTTATCTATATCTGTCATTACATCAGAAGTACGTGAACCTTGCAGAGAGTTTTATATGCTGGTATTCATGGCTGTGTCATTACTTCTGGAGGAGTTTTGGGCTTTGGCAAATTGTTGGTAGCTCCAGCTTGTATGTTTGTATACAAGTGGGATGTGTGCATCCTTCCCCTCCCATCTCCTCTCCTCACAGAGTTCTCCTCATCACTGTTTTGTGAAGCAGGTCCAAAGCCTTCCCTAAAATTAGCATGTGCCATGATGTCTAAAAAAAAATATACAGCAGTTAGCCTGAAAGACTGGTTAGCACACTGGCCAGGCTTATCTCTCTGCCGTTGTTCCTCTCTATGTTCAATGATTGTCTCCTGCCTTACACTTGGAGTGTGAAGTCTCCAGCTGCACCACCATGAGCTTGTCTTGGTCCTTGTCCATAGAAACAGATACTGTGCACTTTAAAAGGACAATAATAATTAATGCTCTAGTTTACTTCAGAGGCATCTGTGATTTCCATTGAGATGAGCACGTCAGGTACGTGCTTTCTAGTATTCGTGTCATGTCTCTGTTGCTAAACCTATCCGTATGTTCTTAGTTCTATCTGTATGTTCATAGTTCTTCCCCGTGAGGGTGGTGAGACACTGGCACAGGTTGCCCGGATGGGAGCCCCATCCCTGGAAGTGTTTAAGGCCAGGCTGGATGGGGCTCTGAGCAGCCTGATCTAGTGGGAGATGACCCTGCCCATGACATGGGGGTTGGAACTAGATAATCTTCAAGGTCCCTTGCAACCCTGACAATTCTATGATTCTGTGTTGTTTGTGTGTGCAGGGGAAGGGCTATGGTACGTGATTACAGATGCTAATACACCACAGGACAGCTGAAGCACAGGAGGTAAGGTCTCAGTCATGATGAAGTTAATGGGAATTCTGCTGTTGATTTCAATAGAGCCAAATTTATACTGGAGATGTCTAACTCTCTAAAGTCACACAGAGTCTTAGTGAGCTAGTGGGGGACGTAGTGAGATGTCTTGGTCTGCACCTTAGTGACTCCTCCCTTCTGAGGAGTCAAGTCTGCACATCTCTTCAGGCTTCCTCTGGAATATATTCCTTATATGTGCTTGATTATCTCTGTTCCTTAAGAGCTTATTTGTAGACAAAATTATTTCCTTTATTTCTCTTTCAATGATGAAATGGAATGAAATTAATCACTGTTAGAGGCACATATGTATTGGAGTAGTGCTTTTATTTTTTATTTATTTGTAAAGTCTATTTGCTAAGGAATTAGTAAACTTTCCTGTCTCATACTTTAACATTCTTGAAATAGTGATCTAAAGAGATCAGAAAAGATAAATCTTTAGTTTTACATATTCTGCTGGCTGGAATCATACAAAGCCTTGAAAGGTACTGTATAAAATAATCCTTTTTTATGGTCATATGGGCAGTGTGAGCACAAAACTGCACATGGCTAGAGGCACCTTTGATTTTTATACCCAAGAGGTAATATTATTAAGGTCCACAAAACAATTAAGATGTGCAAACACACACGCAAAACCCTGTTGTATACTGGTGCAGAGTGGCTGGTGTGGGACCTGGAGCAAGAAATAGAGAGGAGCCTCCTGCCCAGCTGACTGGGGATGCTCAGCCCTGTCCCCTCCAGCATGTGGGCACATAGCAGCTGCGTCTCCTGTGTATTTAATAAATCTGCCCCAGGTCTTCCTCAGCAGTGTGAGTTCTGCTGGGCTTTTAAAGGATGTGGCAGGTGAGGAAGGTTTTGTGTTACTTGGGCCTTGCTTGAGAATTCAGCATAGTTCCCTGAAAGTTCAGACTTTTTCCTACTTTGGGAAATGAAGTAAATCATGCCCAGTGGGTTTCTTAAAGCAAAATGCAGACTGCTGTTATGGCAATGTAAAAGAAGAGTAAAAATAAAGATAGAGAACTAAAGTTTAAAGAGATTTCTGTAATTGTCGATTTCAAATGCAGAAGCCCCTTAGGCAAGTGTCAGGCAAAGCTGGTAGGAAGGAAACCAAGAATAGTCTGTAGAACTAACTCCAAAATGCCATAGAATAACAGAAGGAATGAATCAATTATATGGAGCTTTTTAAGCCATCCATTAGAGAAAAATAATTCTCTGCTAAATGATAGAGGATGAGGCAAAAAGATCTGCAGAAGTAAGTTTATTCCTGCTAAACCTCAGCTTGTCTTCCGTAAAGACAGAAATGCTGTCTGTTGGCCTGTGTGAGTTCTTCAAGATGTGTTTATAAATAGTTATTCTGCTGAAACAATTCAAATTGTTACTGATGGTTTTCTAAGTAGGCTCATAGTGGTGATTTTTTTTTTTTTTGACCTCTTTAGCTTTCGGTGTGTCAGATCCAGATCCACTTATTTGTTTGTCTAAAGGGTCATGCTGGGCATTCCTTTGTGGCTGTCTCAACATCACTTAGGTTTCAATTTGTAAAGACTTGTCAGGCATCTGGAAATGATAGCTTATGATCTGACATGAGCAATCATACCTATCATCAAGCAGCCAGACCAAAGGGAGTAGCTCAGAGGCCAAACTCCTTGCACAGAGTGTGCTTAGCTCGCCGGACCATTCTGAATAGTAATCCTGTGAATTTCAAACCTGTTCTGGAATTTCCTGAGCAGAAGGAAGACATTGGAGAAGTTACTTGATGTCTGTAGTTCTAAGTTTTCATTCAAAAGAATTCACGGTGGGATTGGATGAGCTGAATATGTCCAATACCTTGGGAAAACAGTAAAAATGGCTTGTTAATAATGTGTACTGAGGATATCTTGGGTGCTGCAGCTGGTAGGCTTCCTATACCACCCCTGACTCCTATGTGCAGCTCTAATTCCAGACAGGAGTCAGGGAAGTTCTTATTTGGAATTTGAGGACTAAATAGCACTGACTATGTACATCAGGATATTCTAAGTGATTTTGCAGGTGCAAGATTGGAGACATTTGATATTTTATCCACCTTAATTGCTGCTTATTCTGATGAAGCAGACAGAGCATCCACTGGTCACCTCCTCCCTTTCCCTAGCGAAGCTCTCACTGTGAAATTGTTGCTCCCCTTCTGCAAACCAAGTGCTTGAGAGCAAATATCCACATAAAAGCTTCAAGGAAGTACCCTGCAGAATCAAAAGTCGGAGAAAAGTCCTATTTGAGAGCCCTTCAACTAGGCCAAAAGAGCTGCTTTCATTTGAGCTCCCTGCCAAGGGCCCTACCATGGAGCTGGGCTGATGGTTGTGGTGACTCTCTTAATGCTTTTTGGTGATTTTTTAAAATTACTTTGCTTCCATTTGGAGTTTATACAGCATTGTTTCAGCTGACAAAGAGTCACCTCATTTGCTTAATTCTTAGTCTCATGTTAGTTAAAAGAAAGAAGGAAAAAAGATTCTTAATTCATCCATAGTTCTTAAAAGTTGTTTTTATTGTGTTTTGTTTTTACTCTATCATACAAAACCACATGTGGTTAATTTGGTTTAATTTTGATTTAGTCAAAGTAGCCACTTTGATAGTATCTGGATAGCTAAAGTTACAAAAGTGTGTTCTGCAACTTCTTTTTTTCTAAATATTCTTCTTGTATATAACACAAGAAATACTTGTCCTAGTTTTTTAATGACTCCCTGTTAGATTTTTGTGACAATTATTTTGCAAAATATGTTGATATTTATTTTTCTATACTTAAAAATAAGTTACCTTCAGGTTTATTTTCCTCATCTTTATGGACACTTGTTATCTCATTAGTATAACCAGAATGGCAGCTCTGTATGACTGATAAAATTTGTATTACAGAACACACACTGTGAAAATGGTACCTATTTTTCCTGTTCATGAGGCTGAAATGTCTATTGGATTAAACTGGCGGTGGCTTGAGTTGCTTTTTTGGGGATTTTTATGGTGTTTCAGCCAACTAAAGGAGAACCTTAGATTCTGAATGTTGTGAAAAAAATCACTTTCTTTGATCAACTTGGCCATGGAAAGGAAACTGATGGTAACATTATTTCTCTGAGAGGAGTGTAACCTATGTGTGCATATGTATTTGTTTTCCGCTGCGTCTGCCAGGAAAGCTGGGGAAAGATGTTACTCATTACCTACTTGGAAACATCTGTCCATTTTCAGAGTGTAGCTTTTACAAGGCATGATATTAAACATTACATTTACACATCCTGAAAAGATTTACAAGGGGAACAAAACTGTTACAAACAGTGAAGGGAATGTGGTTAGACTTCGCAGACAGAAATGAATGAACGTGTGTTAGGGGCGGAACACCCTGCAAAGCTTCCACTGGACACCTGGGCCGTCCCCACCTGGCTTGGGGACAACCTTGTTCAGGGTTGCTTGTCTCTCTCTGATGTCATCCCCCTCTTTTTTCCAACCCGATCAAGTACTGCCTACATGGCAGGGCTGTCCAAACCTACCTGCCTCTGCCTCAGTAGTGTGCTTAGAGCCCAGTGGACTCCTCTTTGCAGTGTTGGGACCAAGGTCAGTTGTTGGAAGCTTCAAGAAGAGAATTATGATAAAGCCTGAAGTTCATCTACCAAATTCATCAATTACCTTCAGCTGTTATTGTTCCTTTAATAGTAAAGTACTCTTTTATTTTCTGCTCTTTTAGTCATGAAAATTGAACTAAAATACTGACTCAATGTCCATTTTACAAGCCACCGTCAGAAGGCACTGAGGAGTAAGAAGCCTTTCTGTTGACTGAAAAACAGATGGTATAATTTCATAACATGCTTTTGCGTGGGGAGGCGAGACAGTTCAATGCATCTCTCCCTTGCCTCACATCCCCTGCACAGACATATAGAGGAGGGACACAGATGACATCTCTGGGCCTAATGGCCCTTCTTCTGTTTTTATTTCTCAATTGGGGGTTGAATGCGTACGTTTTTATAGTCACTTGTCCTTTTCAACTCATAGAAGGGTTTCTTTTTCTTTGTTTTCTTTCTTTCATTTATTTTTTAAGGCTTTTTCTAGAAAGCTTTCTCCTTTTAGAAAATCTTTAGCAGGATTGCACTTGTTACTTCTCTGTTGTTAGTGCTGGTTTAATGATACATAAGTGCATTTGTCTCAAGGAAATGTTTATTGAATGCAGATACAGATTACTCAGATATAAGTTTCATGCTATAATTTTGACCACAGTGTCCTGCAATCCACTAGGGCATGATTTGGTAGAAAAATTATGACTGCTTTGTGAACTCTTGAAGTCCACATGTGTTACTCAGTGCATAGCTCCATTCTCCAGAGATTCTCCACAGGTTTACCCAATGCCAGAATCAGATGTCTTGGATTTTTAGGTTTAAATTAGGCTCTAGAACAGTGAGATCCTTTAGAATCTTAAAATATTTTAAAAAATATTTGTAAGTCTGTAAGTCTGTATCTAAGCAAGTTTAGTACAGTAAGTTGCGTGAAACGGTTTCGAGGATTCTACTTCTTGTTTAATGGATAGAAGTATTATATGGAATTATAAAATAAATGTCAGTAATGTTTATAATTTGTACATTAGCAATATATTAGCTCTGTAATAATATTCTAGTGTACTTATTTGATTACAAAGGCAATCATTCTTAAAATCAGTATTAGACAAATTTTAAGTGAAATCAGTCTTAAATCTCTAATATTTTAAAGTGAAATGTAAGTCTAATTTAGCTGAAGTTTTAAGGTAACAAAATTATGCAGAGCAGTCAACCTGCTTGAATGTTTGCTTTTTACTTTAAGTATTTATATTTAGATTTTTCTTCAGACATCTATTTTGTAACTTTGAAACTACAGTGGTAGCATGCTTAAGAGAATAACTTACGTACGAAAAGATGGATAACTGGGTATTTGTATTGGAGTGATAGGAAAAAATGCTAATTGACTTTGCAGTTTATGTATCACTCACTGTGGAGAATATGGCACAGGTCTTTCTTTGTTGCAATCTAATCGAATCGTCTATCAGTTTTTGGCTCCTGGAACACCAGTCATGCTAATAAGTAAATGCTTATTACTACAGAGCTCCATTGGGCCTGGAAATAAAATTGGGCTTTGTTTGAGCTTATAAATTTCTAGTCAGATGAGACTCAAAGTTATAAAATAACACAGTGTTCTGAAATTTGTGCTTTTACTGGGTCCCAAACATCTGAGTGGCATAAACTCAACATCTCCATCTGTCCTTGCATATACTTTTCTGGGTGCTCATTTTTAATATGAATCATGCACTCAGGAGATCAGCTCAGGTGGGTCAGAAATAAGCTGCTCACTAGTTCTTCCTCTGCCTGTGTAGAAAATTGCAGGCTGCAGATTTTGGATGTATGCCTTGTTTCAAGTTTGCTGTTTGTCTACAAGAATCCATGGTTTCCCACTTACAGACCATGCTGTTCTCTAGACATTTAATCATAGAATCATAGAATCATAGAATGGCCTAAGCTGGAAGGGACCTTAGAGATCATTTTAATCCAGCCCCCCTGCCGCTAGGGGTGCCACCTCTCGACTAGATCAGGCAACACAGGGGGACCGAACATGAATCGAACCCGTGACCTTAGCGTTGTTAGCGCTACGCTCAACTGACTGAGCTAACCGGCCCTCAAAATTAATGAGGTCATATTGGATGTTTTTAACTGGTGTTATTCCCATTTTATGTGGATTCAGGTTTTTTTTATAACATTGTAGATTACTAGATTGCTTCTTTTTCCAGTTTCACAGAATCACAGAATTGTAGAGACTGGAAGAGACCTCTGAGGTCATCAGGTCCAGCCTATGACCCAACACCACCACATCAGCCAGACCACGGCACTAAGTGCCACATCCAGCCTCTCCTTAAACACTTTCTGGGACGGTGACTCCCCCACTTCCCTGGGCAGTGCATCCCAATGCCTGAGCACCCTCTCCATGAGGAAGTGTTTCCTGAGATCCATCCTAAACCTCCCCTGATGCAGTTTCAGGCCGTGCCCTCTCGTCCTGTCACTGGTTGCCCGGGAGAAGATCTCAACCCCACCTGACTGCAGCCTCCCTTCAGGTAGTAGTTTCCATGCTGACTGTTTATTTCAGAGGCTTGCTATCCACCCTGGTATCTAGGTATAATTTAGATACTGAAGTTTAACATGAGGCCAAAACCACAACAAGCAGCCTGGTTCCTGTCTTCTTCAACTGTCAACAAAGAGAAACTGCTCAATAACAAATGTGCAGTTGGGAAAGTCATATTCAAGAGATCTCACTCTGCAGACCAAAGCTGGGCAACTACGGATCTTGTGAGGTCTCAGCAGAAACATGTTCTAAAGATAAGGCTGTTATATACGACCTCCTGGATTTTGTATCCCATGAATTAATGTCTGTGAGTCAGTAATAGAAACATCTCAGGATATTCCAGCTACCATACTGACACAAGGAAACACCTGGGTATTATATTAGGTGATTTACAAATAGCTAAGCTGGACAGATGAGGTAAAAGTGGATGAGGGAAAGTAGTTTTTAAGATGCTTATTGATGTGGTGTTCAGTAACAGTACCCAAAGAGATTTTCACTCTGAAGGATCTGAGGATGCCTGACAGATGACATACTGTCTTGAAAATCCACGTGTTCTGTTTCAGGAGCACATAATCTCTGGGATGAGGCTTGGGAGATGTTTCTTTCCTTACACTGCATTTGCACTGATATTTTTTAATAGAACTGAGACTGTGCTGAGGGGCTTGTCTGATCTCCAAAAGCTTTTGAGACACACGTAAGCGCCTGATGCCCCGGACTATACAGAACCTGATTTCTCCTGAGCATCCCCCTTGAAAAATGAGGTGGACTCTGGTCTGCTGAATTCAGTTACTGAGGAATTTCTACCACTGACCACAGTGAATTATGCTACATCTTGTAAAAGAGATCTTAGGAAACCAGAGATTTTATTTGCGAGGTGTGGCACTGACCATTAGCACCAAGCCTAGGATTTTTTGAAATGCTGCTTTCCTGTGAAGGGCAACAGAAGTTTCACACTGCAGATTGGTCTTCAACTTTGCCAATCAATCAGTTTTGTGTGTGTTGAGAAATTTTCCTGTAATAAGTTGTGATAAAAAGGCTATATGTATTTTTACGGTACATGCACTTGTCCTGTCCCGTGGAGTTACATTGGTCCTATGGTTGCACTGCACTAAACAAATAAAACAGTTTTGCTCTGACAAGGTGCTGTATAAACTGAAGGTGTTAAATGGAACCAGCCATGTTAATTTTACCTTTGAAGAAAACAAAAGGCAAAACATCATCAATGGTTGCCAAATAGAAAAGAACAAAATAGAAAAATAATGTTTTCCAGCAGCCATAACAGAGCACTGCAAAAAAAACAATGGATAGGAAAAAGCCCCTGAAGCAGTTAAGGCAGAAGGGAAAAGCACAGACAAAACGTTTGTTGTTTTCTCTGAAACAAAGGGATATTTTTAAAATTGCTCTTCCCTCTCTTCTAATCTAACATGATCATGATTGAAAAGATATTCTTGGATAAATTAACACCGTGTGGTGTTAAACACACCTTGCTCCTTGCAACTCCCTTGGAGGGAGTTACATTCTTTTTTTTCCTGCCGCAAATTGCATCATAAGACAGCTAATGTTAGGCACTGCGTCTGGGTAATGACTTGATAAATTACTTGACTCGGTGGTTGCTGACCTCGAGTTTATAATGTGATTTCATAAAAACCTGCGTAAAAACCTAATGGAGATAGACGTTTGGCTTTTCTAAATATAGCAGTAACTTCGAGAAGAGTAAAAAAGATAAATAAAAAGAAAAAGTTACTCAGCACTGTTCCTGAGTTTCTCATTGACTCACAATTGTGACAAGCTTCTGCTGCTACTATTGACACCTGTTTTAATATGCTGGAAAATTTTAAAGTACTGACTTGTAAAGGTACACTGATAATAATCAGGATAACAGTATGGGGCAAAACATGTAATATCTACCTAATGCTTTGGTATCTCATATTAAATGGTTTAATAAAGCTGTAACTTCTTGCTTATGAGTTAGTGTGCTGGCTGATAGTACACATAAGACTTTAGTGAGTCGCATATCTGGTCCGTGGTCTGAAACTGGCTTGCCTCCATCGAGGAAGGATGCAGTGCAAGTTAGACACGCTCCTGGAGACAGCTTGCTGTGGGATCTTCAGGTCCAGCCCTGCAAGCGATCGAGAGCAGTTGCTGAAGTGGCTGAAGGAAAGGAGTGAGAAAGGAAAAGCAGTAATAGGACTAAAGAATGGCGGAGGCTGAGCATTGGGATGAGCCGCTATGTAAATCCAGTGGAAACAATCCATCGCCTGTGAGATATTTAATCTAGAGATGACAATAGATTACAAAGGGGTCAATAGCCCTCACATTTAAGATCTAGATTTGACAAACTGTGTTAAGTGGAGTGGTGTCAACCTTCTCGGGTTCAAACAGTTACAAGCAGTTTATTTCTCGAGGCACCTAAAGAGTGTCTTCTTTAGTTTCGAGGATCTTTAAATGTTTAGATTGCATGGTGGGAAACAGTCATCCAATGAATACTTTCTGCCAAAAAAAGAGATAGATTTCTTACAAAAGCACGAGCCTACAATGAACATAGAATCATAGAATCATAGAATGGCCTAGGCTGGAAGAGACCTTAGAGATCATCTAGTCCAACCTCCCTGTCATGGGCAGGGACGCCTCTCAATTAGATCAGGCTACTCAAGGCTCCGTCCAACTTGGTCTTGAACACTTCCATGGAGGGGGCAGCCCCCACATCTCTAGGCAATTTATGCCAAAGTCTTGCCACCCTCGTACTGAAGAATTTCTTCCTAAGGTCCAATCTAAATCTATTCCCCTTCAACTTAAACCCATTTCCCCTTGTCCTATCAGTGGACACTGTTGTAAAAAGTCCCTCCCCAGCCTTCCTGTAGGTTCCCTTCAGGTATTGGAAGGCAGCTATTAGGTGCCCCTGAAGTCTTCTCTTTTCCAGACTGAACAATCCCAGCTCCCGCAGCCTGTCCTCGTAGCAGAGGTGCTCCAGCCCCTGGATCATCCTTGTGGCCCTCCTCTGAACACGCTCCAACAGATCCATGTCCCTCTTACGGTGTAAGACTGCAGAAATGTGGCATTTTAATCCCTATAACTTAGCCATTTTAAACTTCATATGATTCCTTTCTAAATAAAATTATTTCTGAATGCCTCTCTTTGTCTTTTTGGCCTGCTGTCTGTCAACCTATTTCGTAACAGATAGGTATCAACATCACTGAGTCAGGCCAAATGTTGACATGTTCAAGGATATGGAATCTGAGTTTTCCTCCCATCACTGAAGTTGATATGTCTGTAGGAAGGCTAAGGAAATCTGCTTTGGACTGAAGAGTAAAATCTGGCCTGTTTCTTGATCTTTGGCAAAGAGGAATTTAAGTTCTACAACTTCTGTTTGTTTAATTAAAACTTGAAAATTTGAAAAAAATCTAAAAGTTATCTCTACTGCCAAACACTTTGCCAGCTTCTGCTGCTGCATGTCAGCTACTGCACTCCCCTACAACGGCCAGTCAGTGATGAAATTGGAAACAACTGCAGGAAATTTGAAAAAGTGAAAAAGTTTCATTAGTGTAACTCTAAGTCCAGTCTTGCACTAACTTGTGTCTGATATTGTACAGAATGCATTTAAAATTCTATTGAATTAGAGTATACATTGATACAGGTAAAAAATTATTTGTATTCCTAGGGTATGCATTATGTTCTTCTCAAAGTATGTACATAATTAACACCATTACTAGTTACTAGTTGGTTCCTCTGGTAAATTATCAATCTAAAAAATAGCCTCAAGTCTCTCTTAAATGAATAAAGATATCTGGTTTTATACTGAAAGCATATTTTGATTAATAGTTTTGCTTTTTCTAAGTTCTGATGGGCATTGCAGTTAAATTTCTACATGGCAGTTGTTCTCAGCCTTGGTGTGCTGGACGTGCTCAGATGAGCTCCTAACATCTGAGACACACAATTTTATTGTTACCACTGTTGCACTTCCTGATTATCAACCTTTTAATCTGATATCTGCTTTATATAGGGCAAAAGTGGTATCTAAAAAAACCCCAACAACAGCACGCAAAGTCAATAATCCGCTGCATTTCTTTCCCTTTTTCTAAGAGCTTGGAACTCATTACTGTAGTTAATGAATTAGAGATCATGGCACCATTATGGGAAATATTATTTATTGTGTCTTAGTCCAGATCTCCTGAATTTCAGCATTGTCCTTCTTTCAGTTTCAAATAGATTTTTAGATACTCCTACACCACTAAGGGGAGTATAAGAGGAAGGTTTATTTTGTTAGCGCTTTCCACCACACCATAAGAAAGCAAAGGGACCCGGCTACCTTACAACACAGATCCATTGACGTCTGATCATTTCTTTGTCACTGCTCTCCATCAGTGAAATGTGGAGTGATTTGGTACTGTCTGGGCCAACAGCTCCTTTAAATCTCTGCAGGCTTTGAAATGCAACTATGATAAATCCAACAAAATATAGCAGATTTGATTCTTTCTGAGGGGCCCCCAATATCAGTGCAGGAGAAGCATTTTCTGTTGCTGTGGGCCCTCAGCAGAGTAACCAGTACATCATCAAACCAGAGCACATCTAGGGTCTCCAATTGCTTTGGTGTTCTCCTCAATCAGGCTTCAAGTTCGAGGTAAAACCAGCATCTTCAGCACTTTTGAAAACTCTTTAGCAAGCTTTAATCAACATCGGGTCTTGTCTGATTGCAGCCACCTCTCTGCAGTTCCCCAATCATTCACAAAGCCAATTAGCTGTAGTCCTTAGTCCTCAGTCCTTCTTGCTGGCAGTGGGCTGAGGGAAGGAGCTGAAGTCTGTTTTGATCTCCTAGAAGCCACCTGAGTCCTGCAGCCAGCTTACAGACTTGCTCCAAGGGCAAACAGGCCACAATGACCTTCCATTCACTTCACAGTTCCTTTTTTCCTCGAAAACAACTGATCTGTGGGCAGGAAAACCATTTACTCAAAAATAAAGAGTAAAATGTTTTTCCTCTTCCATAATGTTCCCCATTCTTTCAGTGGGTATTATGCTCTGTAATGTGCTGTGTGTGCACCCATTTTGTCATCGCTTTGGGTCATCATTGCTCACAATTGGTTATTTACTCAGGGGCTTTTGAAATTATTGAGTTGACACATCTGTCAGACAGCAAAAGCAGAAATGCTAAAAGGTCACTTGGAGAGAAACCAGCTGCTTCAGACAAACCTTTCTGCCTTCAAATAGCACAATCATTACAGTCTAACAGATGGGGCCTCTGCTTTCATTTCTGTTTTTCTCCGTCACTTCAGGTATTTAGATACACTACCTCATTGCCAGGTCAACACAGGCCTTCTTGTAATTACCTGCACAATAGGCAGCTCACTGCTGAAGAAAAAACAGCTCCATTTTCTGTAAATGGGGAACCTGTTTCCTCATAGATCTGAGTTACAGAACGCTTGCCGCAAACTTTCCTATTAACAGATTAATTTTGACAGCAGTAAGTACGTTTTTATTACTCCTGCTCCAGTCATTACACTATGAAGCATGCATTTAGTACTGATCTAACGCTTCGGAAAGCCTGGGGGCTTTTGGCAAAGATGGCCATAAGTAGAAGTGAGTGAATAATTCTTAACAAGTAATTTATTCAACAAATTTGGAATCTCTCCCTGTTTGGTGAACATTAACCAGGCAGTTGTGATTTCCCCTGATTTATTCAATATCCATATTTTTGGAAAAGCGTCCATCCAGATGATTTATATCACAGCTGGTGAGTAATTGTGATTCTGAATTGAGATGCTGGGCTGCTGTGAGTCATAAATCAGGTGATATTGTTTCTGTGCTGTGATTGGGCAAAGAGGGATTGCTTCTGACATTTGCTCTCCTGTTCTAAAGTTCTCTTTTGGGGGAAAACACTGTCAAGAACTTGATTGCTCATCTGTATGTGGAAAAAGAACAATGAGAGGCTGCAGAAATGTTCAGGTGAGCGGAAAAGAAAGACACTCACCAAGTCTTTTTTCAATAAAGATCCACTTTTCAGAAACATCACATAGATCTACACATACTCTTGGGCAAAAAGAAGCCTTATTTTCAACAGGAAAAAAACCCCACAACAAAATCAGAAGTATTGAAAACAGTTTGAAGAATCCAATTTGGTTTCAAATCAAAGAAATGTCCAAGATGAAGGTTATGTAATTTTACAGATAGTGCACATTTGAACTCTCTGAAAATCCTTGGTTTTCAGTAGACATAGTGAAACATTTTGTTTAATAAAATTCTTGCACTGTGGGTAGTAACAGAGAACTGAAAAATTGTCCTTTGGGCAGAGCATTGCTCTCTAAATTAAACAAGTTTAAAAGCAGCACTTACAAAGTAGGTATGTACCTGTTACGCATCCCATCTCAGAGAGATTTTAATGCCAAGTGGCACCAGGATGCATAAATTTGAAAACAACAACATTGAATCCGTCGTAAAACTGTGATACATTGAAAACATGGAAGGAAGTGGAGGAAGATATTTGCTCTGTGGAAAGAAGGAAAGGAAGGAAAGGAAGGAAAGGAGGGAAAGGAAGGAAAAGAAGAACCGGAAGGAAAGGAAGGACAGGAAGGAAAGGAAGTATCTTCTGATGTTGGTGGTGGTTGTTTTTAATTCACTGGCTCGGTTCAGTTATTTTCAACCAACTGGAAGGATAGGCTAACCCTCAGGCCATGGTTATTAAATTTGAGGAATATTGCAGGCAGTAGGAAAATTGCTTGTTTTAATCAGAAGGATTGTGATGAGATGGGTAATAAAAATCTTCATGAAGCAAAATTTATTTTAAAAGTCTTGTAATATTGAGAGGCTGACTGTCTGGTAAGAGAAAGGACCTTGGCTGCCATCTGAGTCAAGACATTTAGGAAATTGTGTCATATCTAGATTTTTTCTTGACTGAACATTTGAGCTTGGAAAAAACCAGAAAAAGCTCAGTTCAGAATGAAGATTTGGAAAGGAAAAACAGTGCTTCCCAGTGTGCTTGTGTAATACTAAATGCTGCAAGAAAGGGTCATCATATGCGAAGATCTGCAAAACTCAATGGCCAAGCTGGCAAAACTACCTGAGGAACTGCTGTGCACCTTGTTACAGCTGACCTAAACCAGGATAATCTCTGATAAATGAAAAAGATGCAGAAGAGCAGTGACATATTTTCATACTTTTTCAAGTGTTTGCAAAGGTTGACACCACAGCTTAGGGTACAACACAGTAAAGCAATATACCCAGCTCAGATGGACTTTTCCTAGTGTCATGGTTTAACCCCAGCTGACAACTCAGCCCCACACAGCTGCTCACTCACTGCCCCCCCATTGGGATGGAGGAGAGAATCTGAATAGTAAAAGTCAGAAAACTTGTGAGTTGAAACAAAGGCAGTTTAATAGGTAAGGCAAAAGCTGCTCATGCAGGCAAAGCAAAACACTGCTCCCCACTGACAGATGTTCAACCAACTCCAGGAAAGCAGGGCTCCATCAAGTGCAATAGTTACTTCGGAAGACAAATGCCATCACTCTGAATGTCCATCCTTCCTCTTTCCTCAGGTTTATTTGCTGAGCATGACAACATATGGTATGGAATATCCCTTTGGTCATCGGGGGCAGCTGTTCCAGCTGTATCCCTTCCCAATTTCTTGTGCACTCCCAGCCTACTAACTGGCGGAGTGGGTTGAGCATCGGAAAAGGCTTTGATGCTGTGTAACCAGGGCTCAGCAATAGCTAAAACATCACTGTTACCAACATTGTTTCCAGCACAAATCCAAACCAGACCCATATTAGTTACCCTGAGGAAAATTAACTCTCTCCCAGCGAAAATCAGCACACTAGAAGAATGGATACTGCATAATGGTAGTGATATGTGTTGAGAAAAGTCCGCACAAGTGTATAATACCAGGAAGTCGAAATGTGCCTCACTCAACAGGTAACAAGAAGTTGCAGATTCCTTAGAAAAATAAACTACAGCGGACTTCACAGTATTCCTTTGATGTGGGTAGGATTTACTGCTGTGACTTCATAGCATGCCGGTTAACACATAACAAGAATTGACACTCCCTATGGTCAAAGAGAGGTTTTGTGGGAAGCCAGTGCCTGGTGAAACTTGACCAGGTGTCATAATACCATAATATCTGTGCCAAAGTGCACAACAAACACATCTTGAAATAGCAGCCATTATTATTATTTCACTGAGATTCATTATTTCATTGTGGAGTGACAGGAGGCCCTCAGGACTACTTGCCAGCAACACGATAAGAGCAGATCCAAAACAGGGTATCCTAAGCTTATCCAGTTCTGTGTGAAGTCTGGACAGAACTTGAATGATTTCTGCAGAAAGAAAAGGCAGCTGGCACAGGGAGGTCAAGATCCCATGCTCCAGCCTCCTGTTTCACAAGTTGCAGAACCCGTAGGTCTAGAAGTGCCAGGATGCTGCTCTATGAAATGGTAATGAAGAATATACTTGCATGAATACGCAAAAGTTATCCAGGGATTGAAAGATCCAAGGATGGGCCAATACTTGTCCCAAATGATTAGTGACACTGAGGAAGTTGTCAAGGCCTGGAACCTGTGCCAAAAACACAGGCCAAGTCAAGCAAAAGAGTCCATGCTGGCACAGGAAGAATTGTTCTCCTGGAGCGAAGTATGCACAGAATTGTTTAGAATGACTGGAAAACATTATGTACTTGTCCTAGACTATTATTCTCATGTCAGTAAGATAGCTTTACTAAAAGATACTGGAGCTAAACTGTGATTATGCTTGTCAAATGTGTTTACACTAGACACGGAATACCTGGCATAGAGATGCTTGGCAATGAAGTGCAACCTAGTAGGCACGAGTGCTGGCGGCAAGTGGTAAAATTGGGGTTTAGTTCTGTAATCCCCTGTCTTTTATTACCACCAGTCCAATGGACAGGTTGAAAACAGTGTCAGTGTAACAATCTTCTCTTAAAAAGAGATTGTGAAGTTAGATTCTAATCCACAGTGAGGATAAACTGGTAAATTGCTCCAAGAAAATGATGCTGTGTGTAGGTCTGAGCAGAACCAGGTGTTGAAAATGGCAGCAGTATCCTGAAAATCATCCACGTGATGACATTGTCATGACACTCAAGGGAGATACACAGTCTCACTTCTTTATAGCTTGCAAGCTAAGGGACAGTGACTTCTCTATTTTTTTTCCTCAGAGAAGGTGTTATGCAGGTAATATTTCTGGAAGGTTAAAATGGAAAAGCATGAGGATATTGTACTTTTAGACAAAAGCAGCCTACGTGGTAGCTGCTGCTGTTTGGGAGGAGGTGGCATGCTGTGTGTGGCAGCAAGAGGATTGTACCTCTGAGCCCTCCTTCCTCTGTGGCAGCACTGTTGAGGGACATCCTCTTGTGCCAGAGCAGAAATGAGTGCCTTAAATAATATGTCATGATGATTCCTGTGTGTGCATCTTTCAGGCCCAGGGAGGTACTGATGCCTCTAGAGCCTTTTGCATCTGAGTTACTGGCTTGAATCAGGTCTGTGCAAGTCACTGAAAGTCATTACCAGCCTAAGGTTGTTCTATGTCCAATATGAAATGAATTGGTTGTGCTTGACAGCTGGGGTGGAGCTTAGATGCTTAGATGCAGAGCATATTGCCATCAGGTTTTTTCACAGTACACAGCATAGATTCTCCTGTTTTTCCAGTTCCCTCCTTACCATCAAATATTCTGTACGACTTGCTGGAAGCTGGATTGCCAGTTTTCAGCCTGGAAACTATTTCCTGCACTGGCCAGGAGTCCCTGGTCAGGGGTAAGCCTGTGAGATCTGATAAAAGCAGGTTGAGATGTTTTGAGGAATAGTGGCAACTCGAAATCACTGAAGTCCCTGAGGGAGCAGAGTGTAGTTTGAGTTAACATTATTTCTTGTCAGCTTCAGCTGGCCTCTTAAAAAAAGTCTAAAATAAAACATGCTTAAAATTTATGCCTCCTAACTTGAATTCTAGGTGTTTCATGATGTGAAGAGGTAACGTTATCATCCATCATTAAATCCACTGAGTGTCAAACTTATCACCTTGACACTTTAATGATCCTTAAGATGTCCTTGTAAAGGCTGGATACCATGGCAACCACTCAAACATAGAGCCTTGGCACTGCTGAACTTCTCTTAATAAATCAGGCATAATTGGCATCTATGTATTATAATAAATTAAAAGTTATTCAACTGGAATGATTTTATATTGTACAATATTAAGTCATTAAGTTTTCTGTTCTGATGTCTCCTTTGTGATATAATTCCTGTGTGTGCTTTTTAACACAGAAAATGTTATTTCCTCCTCTTGCAAAACATAGCTGGGGGGGTTCGAAGGTGCAGCAAATTAGTGTATAGTCTGTCACCCCCAGCCGTTTGGGTTCAGTTTCTGGTTAAACCAGGACTCCACTGAAATGATTTATTCCCAAGGACCAAAGTAATTAAATCAAGCAGATAAAAATTACCCATACACTTACTCAAGGCACTGCATGATCTTTCCGAGGTGATCTGTCCTTCTTCCTCTTGTCCTCTGCTTCCTTCCCCTGCTCAGCCTGTGGCACAGCAGCTGTGGTGCATTGGTTTGACAAGGGGTGTGTGGGGGTTCCCTGCATAGCCCTCACGTAGTACCTGGGGTGGTTGAGACGGGGTGTGCCATCCCCATGCTGGGTATGGGCCAGTGGCACCCAGCTCTGTGCCTGCTCCGTCCTGCCCTGTCAGCTCCAGGTCATCCACCGGAAAAGGTCCAGTATGGAATTACACATCCTTGATGGCTTGCACTGATGTCTGCAGTCATTGGAAAGCAGATGGTACATGCAAAGAAAATTGTCACATACCCAAGCTTTTCCAATCTATTCTGTCCTCTGTGGCAACACCAGCTGCAGACAACAGGGTTTGAATTCATTGCCTTTGGGCTGCAAAAGGGCGCTGCGCTATCTGCAGAGTGTTTTCTGGGAATAGACTGCCTGAATGGAATATTGGATGTTGGGTGCAAAACTTGTGGAGCATATTAAAAATGTTCCCATGATGGAATGAATAGGGCTAATTTTGAAATTTCAACTCCTTTCTTTCTTTAAAGATCTTTCGTTTTATTGGTTTTCTGAATGGGTCCTTCATGTCACAGAGTTATATTTCAAAAATTAACTACTTTGTCCATAGGATGTCTGCAGTGGATACCCTGTGAAATTTCCATTTGTCTTCTTCAGATCTGAATTTTTAAATGTCAAGATTTTGAGGTATAAATCTATTCTGTTAACGAGACTGTGAAACAGAAAAAAAAGAGGACTTTTCATTGTACTCTATCATATTTGTTCCTTAGCATCCCACAAATAGCTGAAAGCATCACTGAACCTCATCAAGTTGAGAATGACAATATTCCCTCACTGCTGGGAGTGCTGGCTGGCTTTGCAGAACTGTTGGCTAGAAAGACAACTTCACACGGACCCAGGCTCGAGGAACCCAAGGATAAACCAGACAGATCTTGGCCCAGTGCTCCCTGCCTTGAAGCTACTTTTGCAACACAGAGTGATGGAGAAATCAGAGTAGCAGGGTTCTTTTTAAAACATTGCAACTTTTACTTTCCCAGCCAGGAGACAGTCAGCTTCTATGTACTCCAGAGACTTGGAATAAAAGAAACATGGTGGCAGAATACAGAAAAAGACCAAGACAGTGAATTCACCATGATAATACCAGATGTATTGGTAAGAAGTGGGAATGCAAAGATTTGTCAGGTTTTCAGTCAAATCACTGTGAGCTCTGGCTGGACTGAGGTCTACCTGAAAACTCACTCATTACCTTGTGTGATCAGGTTTTGTGACTCCTTGTACTGATTTGTTTGGCATGTTCAGTTTCACTTGATGCCACAGCGATGGCTTTCTGACCCTCTTCTGATTTGATACTGAAAATCACTAAATTCAAAATAAGTGGTCCTTTAGAAATGTTCATTGGTCCATTTACTAGCAAGCAAATCATGCATTAATGTTCTTTTTGTGGGCACAAGGTCTCTTCCTACATTTTAACAGTGGTGGCACAGTAGATGAAGACATGCTTCTGGATATGTCTGCATTAGACGGAAGAAGTTCTCAAAACAGCAGACTATTTGTGTATATACTTAATTTGAAGCCTGTTTCAATATTTCACTGATAGAAAAAAAACTTATGCAGGTGTTTATCTAGACTGCTGAGCCATTTAAGACTGGTCATCTATACAGTTAAGTCAAAATATAAACATCTACCTATGTGTCATTGTGATTTTAACTGCTATCCTGATTGCCTTTCATGTCCAATCGTTTATTAGGCTTTCCAATTGTCTTTTATATTCAGGTATTAGCTCTCAAGGACAAAGACAGTGGGAGTTTTGGAGGCAAACAGTTTTAGCACACTTAATGCTCAAAATGAATGCAAATCGTGAAAGAGCTGTTAACAGTCCCTTTCTTTCACATCTACTGTGCACTTACATCAGAGAGAACATCCAACACTTCAGAGAAAAATTTCAATTTTTTTGATTTCTCAAAAAGCTGATTTACTGTCCCAAATTTAAAATAATTTCCTTAATCTTATATAAACTTTTATTAAAAATATTTTGGATACTGATAAAAGAAGATTAATGCTTCCCTCTAGAGAAATATTAAGAACCCAAAGAAATATGCAGTGTCCTAAAAGGTGTTACAGTACAGTTTGCCACAGTAGTGCCTAGCATGATAGACGTTAGTATTTTAAAAATATTATTTTGAGACCTGTGGCCTGCAAACAATTTCAGGATAATTTTAGGATATTATTCCACACACTCTTACCCTTTTGCTGCTGTTGAACTTTGCTTGTGAAGCATTTGAGAAAGTGGGGTGTGCTATAGAAAAGAAGGACATTGTAGGATGGTGAAGGATAAAGAATAAAGTAGAACAGAGGTCTGTACAAGACAGAGATCTTTGAAGTTTAAGTCCTGGCTTGGAGATTGGGATAGCAGCATTTTGACTGCAGTACACTAATGTATTTGTTATCACATCTCAGGTACCTTAGATGGACTCAAACTGTTTCTGTTATCCCAGCAAGAGTTTTCAAATAACAACTTTTTTAAAAAACTTTTTTTTTTTAATCTGGAGAAGAATTTCTGCTTTAGATGTACCAGAATTTCTTATGTTCAGCAATTTTCCATGATATCTACATGAAATTGTCACTTTGATGTAATGCATCGAATGGAAAAATGATTATCAGGTTGTTGCATGAGATAATTTATAAAAAGCTAGTACTTTCACATCATATCTACCATTTAGAAACCTTAGCCAAGCCACTGTAGTATCTGGCAGATGCTCTCCTCCAGGCTTGCTACTTGCAACTGTTTGGAGGCTTCTTTAGGAATAGGACATTTATTAAAAAGAAGCAAAGTTAAGAGAAAGCCTTAAAAATATGAAATAGTTGAACTCTGATGCAGCAGTAATGCTGATGCTGAGGGATACAGCCTGCCTGCTCATCAGTAGATGTTGCATTCAGACACTAATGATTTAAGTGCCTTCTTTATTGGAAATGAAATGAGTGAGAAAGTAGCGTGTGATGCGTTGCTGCACTTCACTCTTGAGCTCTTGCCTGCACGAGTTTCTGTTCATGATTTCCTTTGCAACCAACCTTTTTCTTTTCCTTTTTAACAGAAACAGAAAATCTGATGTCTGACCAAGGCAGCTCTTGGCAGTCTCTGTGTTTGCCTGAGCTTTAGTTCAGTGTGCACCAGCGGGTGTCCAATACTCACTTCTTGATGCTTACATATTGTGTTTCATCTGCTGTCATCCTCGGAGCTAAAAAGTGCTGGTTCCTCAGTTCAAGTTTTATATCTGTGCGGGAGAGCAGAAGTGTGAACTGTGACTGCAGCTGGTACAGACCCGTGTGACGTAGCTTTGATCTGGTTAGTTGCCAGTTCCAGCTTCCAGCACCATTTGCAGCCTTCCAGTACAAGTGAAGGCTCATGCAACCTGAGTGGGAGGGGTGTTGCTCTGTGCCTGACCTTGGTTAGGTCTCTTCCTCCCAAGCTGAAGTCTTGTTGCATCAAGAAAATATGCCTGATTAATTTTCCCAAAAGCTGCACAGTCGGACTGGTTTCTCATCTAGGGTTTAAGGGCCTTCAAAGGCAGCAGAAAATGGCTTTTGTCAGGAATGCAACCCTTTTTTTGAAAAATTGTTTGTTTGTTTTCTCGTTCCATTATGAGATCTGACTTGTAGGTTGTCAACATCTCTCTTGTACAGTGTGTGTGTAACAGCACGAGGGTGATAAGGCTGGCTATGAATAATTTTACACCTAATAGTGCTGTGATGCATGCAGACTGGGTCTTTGATATTTGTGATTTCTCTGTTGTGCACTTTTAAATGAAGGGATTTTCCTCTCCTCAAGAAAGGAGGGTGACGACTCTGTCCTCCAGGCTCTGAGGACTCATCCTCCAACCTCTGAGAGCAATGCTGTCTTTATGCTTTCTTCCTCTTTTCCATAATCTAAAATTAATTACTTTGAGGAAATAATATTTTGGGGTTTTTTTTGCATGAGAGTACCACATGCATAAGTATCTTTGGACACAGAATTTTCGATGCCGGTTTGTCCCTGAACAGAAAACTGTTCAGCAACTTGTCTCTTGGGAGGAACAACAGAAGAGAAATCTGATACCCTGAGTTAAAAACTCTCCTAAATTAAGTTTTTATGGTTGCAAAACATATTAGTTCATCACCACTTACCTGGATTTGTTGAGCTTATTGGAAATTAGTAGTTGTTGAGTAATGGTGACAAGATGTGTTTCTGCTTTTACAACAAATCCAGTAGCAGATATTTAGAATATTCCCATCCCCTCATCATACTGCAATGCCACCGACACTTTTATCATAAAAGAATTATATATCTCTGTATATGAAAAATGCATCCTAGAACTACTCTGAATTAGTTTTTAATGTACTGTGACCTTGAATTGCCCCAGGATATTAATGCTAAATGATTACTTCTGAATGCTTTTTGAATAGCTGCACAGAGCAATTAAATGCACCATACATCACACATGACATAGTTAAACGCCTCTTCTGGTCAAGGAACCTAAACAATTCTTTCAAATGACAGTAATTCCAGATTACTAAAGATGAAAAAAAATAGAAGTCACTTGTTAGTATTAAGATAAGCATAATCTGGAAGAGGATATAACCTTTTCCTGAGATGGAATTAAAAGATTCTCTTTATGGTGATCAACAAGGGAGACCACTACAAAACCAGTGCCCCATCACACTGCATTTTCTCTTCAGACAAAGGCAGCAATAGCAATAAATCCCTCATTTACTGACAAGTTGCTGTGTTTTCTTTTTTTTTTATTCTCTGTAAAATTAAAGAATGAAGAATATGGCTAATAAAATGTGTATAAAATGTGGACACTGCTATTACGTGCTATTATATTGCACAGCAGTTGATTTTAGAATGTGGAACAACATAAATCTGATCTCTGCAAAACCTTCTTGTAAAATTAGTGGAGTTTGGAAGTGATCACATGGGCCAAGATTACTCTGGTGACAACAAGAAAAAGACCCTTTTGCTTGCATTACTGATTCAAATCTGTCCTGGTTTGGTTTCCTTAAAATGTTGTGACTACTTAAAGGTATGCGCTATTTCAGATGCAGCAGCAATTTTGGCCCAGGTCAGGGAAGATAAAACCGTCTTGATAGCTGGTGGATATAGATGATGAGCCTGACCATTTCAGTGTGCTTCCAACAAAAATCAACAAAATAGCTTTTATTACACATTAGACAGTGGTGACAGGTGCCTGATGGACTCAGCTTTCAGACTGTCTCCCATCCTGTTGCTGCAGACCATTTCCTCACCTCCAGCCTGGCTCCTGGCAGTGATTCCCACCCTGTGCTGAAGCTGCAGCATCCCTGTCCTTGTTCTCCTTCCCAGCACCCCCAGGCTTTGCTGACGTTGAGATATCACCATGTGTCAGGCGAACTGTCTAAACCACACAAATGTCAATGGCAAATACATATTGACCTTGAAAATAACTCCTGAGTAATTCAAAGGAACTGAGCAAGGTCGTGGAAAAAAAAAAAACAAACAAAGGAAAGAATATAAAGTATGTGTAGGGTATGTTTCGTATGAGATTTCCAGCTTTTGCTGGTGTTCTTGCTCAGGTTTTTGAGTGGGGTGGATTGTGTGTGGTGATGTCCACCGCATGGAAAGGGTTAAGGAAGTGTGGGAAACAGGACAGGTTTCGAAACCTGGCTTTGTTAGCCGTGTGCTCTGGAGCTCCAGGGCATCGCTGGGGGAAGGTGGGCAGTGGGCAGGCAGAAAAGATGATTGCTAGAGGCAGCAACTCATTATGGCAGTCCTGCAGCAGGAGAGAAGCCCAGGACTAAAGAATAAAGAATCCATCTCTCTCCATGTGTGCTTTAACTTCCACACACTGAGAAGAAACAATCCAACAACTTCCAGAAGCACATGCTGCGGGAGAGTAGGGAGTGAGAGCCACTGTTTGTAGGGGAATTGGTTATTCAGCTCTAAGATAGCTTTCACTGCATGTTTTCAGTGTGAGGCAGCACACTGTTGTATGACTGCATTAGAGTGTGAAGACAAGCTGTGCTTGTCTGAAGCACAAAAGGAGCAAAAAGATTTTATGATGAAACAGATTTGATGCTCCAGATACTAAAATCAGCTGTTCTGTAATGAAACCTGCTTTCTGGCTGCCCCGTGTCAACCAGTGAGGATGTAGGCATAAACATCTTTGAAAAGTTAGAGCACGAGTTAGACTAGCTGAAGGCAAGCAGAACATGCATGACTGGCACTTACATGGCAGGTAATCTAAGCTGACACTGACCTTCCCAACATTATATGACTAATATTTTAACTAGAATAAACTGACCTTGAATTTCCTGGCAGTATTAGGTTCCAGCAAGCTTCTCTTGCTGCATGAGGACAGCATGGTCCTGCTTTGTTTATTGTAGAGTTTGGATATGTTTGATATGGTCAGCAGTTACCTCTCCCCATTCAGTGCCTGGTCTTTGATTTGCCCTTGGCCTCAGAGATCATATCACAATCTGAAATTATGTAGTTCATCTATCATCTCATGGCCTTCGCAGAATCTGTTAGACTGTGACCTGTCTTTGCACGTACATGTGAATAAGAAAGTGTCCTAAAGAACATTTCTAGCACATTGGCTGGGGGAAAGGTTAGTGACCACCATAGGCTATGTACGTTAAATATTAGGGGAGAAATTTTTCTAGAGTCAAGGAGGCAGAGAAGACAGGACTGATGCCTTTCAGCTTTCTCTGCTTCACTAGAGGGGTTGAACTAGAAGCGCCAGCTGAACGCTCCTGTCTGCCTCAGTCTCCTTGAGAACTGAATTCCTTTGCTGGTTTTACTCTCAACTTCATTTGCTGTGATTAAGTTTTAGTAAAACTGGGCCACATTTTATGACTTTGTCTTAGTTTCTCCACACCTCAGTTTGACGTTAAACCCTTTGCTTTGTTAAGCTGAAAAAAAAATCCCAACCAAAACTCAACACCAAAGATTTTTCAACATTACTTAATTGATGAAGATGTCAATGATGAAGATGTAATTTCACTATTGGTTGCTTCTTTGGAAAAATTAAAGCTTCAGAAAATGTGACTCCATAAATTAAGCACAGGGAAATGAATAAACAAAAGGTAGGTGTTACTACAAGCTAGTTTTATGGTACAGAGTCAGACTGTAGATTACCTTTTTGGCCTTAAACGAGAGCAATAACTTTCGAGGCAGCAGGTCTCTCTTATCTGAGGGATCTTAGATGATGTGATGAACTTCAAGCAGTGTGTAAAAGGATGGTTCTCTTTGCCTCTTTTAAAAGAAAAGAGTAAATTAACCAGTCTTTTTCTTCTCACATTTGTATTCACTGTATGCATTCTTCTTTGAAGGCTGTGCAGTCTAGAGGGTGAAGAGCACAACAGGAATCTGCAAGGCCAAATGGGAATCTATTTCCTGTTGTTTATGTAGCAGAACTGACAAAATCAGTCTTCTCATCTTTCTTCATTAATTTCTCTCTCTATCCCATAACAGTGTGTAGAATAATTAGTTAACAGGAGTAATTCTGTTTTCATTCACACTAATGTCATTATGTGTGATACCTGATGAGATCAATGAAATCAAATAAACCTGAAGAAACTGCTGAGGTCAGAATCACAGACACTATTTGAAAACCAATAAACATAATCTTTCATCCAGAATCTAGAGTCTTTTGGGTTTTTAGTTGTATTCCCTATGCATTCCTAGCGACCTTATCCTATTTTTTTTCTTTCTCTAGATATGTGCAGTGCTGCACAATGTCATTTTCTCAGTTTTGTCATTGCTCAATGACATTACTACATTGCTCAACACCATTGAACTGCAGAAATGCAGCTTCAAAAAACAGTTGGGCAGTTGTGATGCTTAACTGTACCACAACGCTAACATCACCCAGAAAAAAAATGAAATTGTTCTTTCTGCTGTTCTGCAACTACTGGGTAATTTTGAAATGCAGGGATAAGGCAGAGTTCTGCAGCTATGGGTTGAAGCTTTCTAAGGTAAGGAAGAGACCAATGGTGTCACCTGTATGAACTCGACAGAAGTAGATTTGCCCAACTATTTTAAACTTAATTTTGATATCTTTTATGGGGTTTTGGTAGGTCACTTGAATGTAAATTAAAATTAAAATTAAATATAGGTTCTTGTGTTTTGAAGTTAACACAATTCAAATAAATCCACCATTTACTCACTTTTTCTATGACACAGTGTATTTTTCTAAAACTATTTTCAGTCTCAAACATATTTTTAATGATGATATTGGCTTCACTTTTTCATATAATTTTTGTCTCTTGAACTATTACAACATCATTATTATCATTACAGTAATGTGATGACCAGAACTGAAGATGAAACTCTAGACTCCCTGCCAGAACCTTATATAATAGGAGAACAATGGATAAATGTTGTTAATTTTAAATGCAAAATTATAAATCAATTACAGTGATGGCAAAAGCCCTTCGTGACATGCCACAATTTACTTTCAAAGACATTTAAACCTATTTCACATGCTGAACAATCTGTAATAAATTATGATTTTTTTCCTCCTGAAATGAAGCTATAATTATGACAGTTGAATTCTTGTTCTGAGAAATAAGGTGGCATTTAATTCCTTGAGAACAAATGACACTCACAAAAGAACAGTTAATTATTCTCAGCTGCAAAAAAAAAAAAAGAAAGAAGGGGGGTAGAGACAGAAAAAAAAAATATGAAAGAGAATGTGGTAGCACTTTATATGAAGTGTCTATTAATGAATCCTTAACGAAAGCTGTACTGCAATTGAACTTTTCTTGGTATCCATGTGATTAAGTGACAATCTGTAAGTCCAACCCTTCCCATAAAATCAAAACCACATTCAGGGTGGGAGTACAGTGAAGGAAATGTTACGTCTCTGTCACCAAACCTTCAATATGTGAAGAACAAAATGCAGAAAAGTTCTGGTGCTAATCAGATGGGCAAAACAAATGCCTAAATCAGCTCTGCAGTTTCAGATTGCATTGCAATGGTACCATGGTAAAATTAGTCCTAATCTTAATCTCCACACTTACTATTCCAATAAAATGAATCATTTTGACTTCTGCTCGTTTCAGTAGGGCAGTCAGCTCCCTCACACTACAAATATGTGACCACGAGCTTAACTCTTCCTGCATGTGTGACTCCTACCGTGCTCAGTGGGACCATGCAAGGGTCAGAGGGTAAGGGATTTGCTGAATCTGGAGTTTCTCCCCTGAAAGTAGTGCTCATCCCAATCTCCAGATGCAGTTTTGCAGCAACCAGTGCAGTGTTAGCATGGCTCGTGCTGCATTTCACATTTTCAGTTCTTGCTGGTTGGTGAAGAGTTGCCAGTCTTGTTAATCTGCCTTCCTTTCTCAGGGAAGAGAGACGTTTCAGAAGGGCCATAGCAAGTGGAATGCCCTCATCCTTCTTCGTTCAGTTATAATTTGTGAATTGACTAATTTGGGGGCTCTCTGAAATGCAGTCAGAACAACACAGTTGCATGTAAAACAAGGCCTAATGCACTGAGTTACATTAATGTTAAATCAAAGATGATTGGATTAATTGTGGTTTCATTTTATCTTCCGTGCACGTGTGGTGCTGGCAGAATTTCAGAGCTTTTAGAAAAAATTAATTGAGAACTATGAGGAAATAATACAGGCAAAAAGACTTTTGCATCAGGTCTTTCTGCTGGCTCTTAAGGGGTATACACTCTAAAATTGGAAGGTCATAACGTATTTCTTAACATTTGGGGTTTTTTATGTTGCTCATAAAATGTAGGAAAATTAATTGATCGTACAGTATATGAAGTACTGGGTACCATAACTGTCAATTATACCTCAGAAAGAAAGTACAATTTCCGTAAGACTTTCACCACAATAAAGCGTATGAGAAAATGCTGTTAATTTCTAATGTGGAAAAATGGGATGCAGTTAAAAATATAGAAGTGTATGCTTTAAAATAATATTTGAATATTTTTCATTTCATCACCTTTATATTCAAATCTGGTTAAATCCCTTGGTAGAATGACATAATAGAACAATGTTAAACCCATATGGAAACTTATCGGGTATTTATTTTATTTGTCCACTCAATTCTGATAGCAAACAGAAGATTTATTAATGCAATGCAAAATATTCGCTGGCAGGTAAAAGTAATTCCATTAACGAACACAATTAGAACAGCAGCTGGAATATAGAAAGTGCAGTGTTTGCAAGATCCGTGGAATTAATAGACCTTAAAATACTTGGGAAATCAATTAAAATACATCTTCAAGATTACAAAAATGACTGTGCATATGTTTAACTTGAGAATGACAAATACATGAGTAAAATCCATACTTCCTCAGTGAGAACATTTCAAAGTGCCTCTTCCTGACCAGTAGCAGAGCTTGCCAAAAGATTTGGGGAACAGATATTTTCCCATGGCTTTTGATTGGGAAGGTATGCTGCCAGCGAGAGCTTGATGGAGTTGGGAGTTTGCATTTCTCCCTTATCCTCCCTTGGGGCATTCTCACACCGGCTATGTATTGTCTGTATTTATAGGATTACTTATATTCTTGTGTGTGGGATAAATGCACATTAAAGTTGCTTTGCTGCTACTGCAGCTGGACTTGTTGGCGAGGGCTGGTTGCCCCCAGGGGAAGGAGGCTGGGTGCTGAGGGGTGGTGACATGCCCACAGGGTGATGCCCACACAGCTCTCAGCCCTGTCCCCTCTCCCCCAAGCGAGGACAACAGGACAGATCAGTGACGGGACCAAATTTGTGGAGATCATGAACTATGTCCCTGTTTGGCTGCTGGTGGTACCACTGCTCTGCCACTGAGATGTAGGGGACAGCTGGGGATGACCACCCTTCCCGATTGCACCTTCGGGCTTACAAGCTTTGGAATCAGAGGCTGGGCAGGAGAAGGTAGGAGCCGGGAGAAACACTGGATTATCCTGGTGCTTTGTACAGCTGATTTCCACATCAGGTGTGGAGCGTGGGACTGTCTCTTTGGTGAGGGAGCTCCAGATGTGTGGGGATGCAGTGAGTGTATGTGGTCCCCTGGTCATGCAGCCTCACCCACCAACTTGGGCATGAACCCCTGACCAGCTGAGCCTGCTGCTGCTGTGTCCTTCAGCCAAACGAAGGTGTGCTAAGAGAGGCACCCTCAATTTCATAGAATCATAGAATCATAGAACAATTCAGGTTGGAAAAGACCCTTGGGATCATCAAGTCCAAGCATTGACCCTACACTACAAGGTCATCCCTAAACCTTATCACCCAACACCACATCTAAGCAACACTTAAACACATCCAGGCATGGCGACTCAACCAACTCTCTAGGCAGTCTATTCCAGTGTCTGACCGCTTTTTCCATGAAGAATTTCTTCCTAATGTCTAGCCTAAACCTGCCCTGTTGCAAGTTGCAACCATTCCCCCTGGTTCTGTCCCTAATTACCTGTGAGAAGAGACCAGCACCAACCTCTCTACAATGTCTTTTCAAGTAATTGTAGAGCATTTCCCTCGACTTTCCCTCATCTGGCTGCCTCAAAAGTGTAGGAAACATTTTCCCAGACAATCAAATGAGATTGTGTTGGGGTTTTTTTAAGCTAAATGTAATAGCAGATATTTTTTACTCTGTGGAGTTTTAGTGGCACTTTCTCTTCTTGGGCTATATATTACAGTAGGGCTCTGTCCCTGTGAAATAGGAAACTGGTCTGTGCTGTTCTCTCTCAGGTAGCCAGTACAGAAAAGCCATGGATGTGATTCTGCTTTCATTAAGTCTTTTAGCCTTTCTTGGCAGGAGTGAACTTAGTGCTCTGGAAAAGTGGGCATGCAAAAGGTGATATCCCATGCTTGGTGACATTTCTGGTCCTGCACGAACCTCAACATGCATCTCTGTGCCAACTTACGTGCTTGTTTATCCAAATACACCATCCCTTGGGAATTAATAATGAAATAACAGACATTTTACTTTTCAATCGCTTATGGACCTCAAATCATAATCACTTTCCCTTGAGACATGCTGCATATTTGGAGGTTTTATATACCTGAATATATTACTGATTATCTAAACCTGGCAAATCTGGTATTGATTTAAGGTATTTCTCTGCTATGGCAATATCAGATGCAATCTTGTTTCATTCACGATGATTTGTATCTGTATCAGTGATGAAAGTATTTAATATTTTAACACAGGTGATGTAATTGAAGGCCAATGATCACAGAGAAATAAAGAACTGAAACAACCCAGGATGAATCTCTCAATGAGTGATATAGTGTATTTATCTATATGCACACCCCCATGAATAAGGACTACTCTGCTGTTACATAACCCAGCCCATGTCAAATCAATACAAAGCACAATGTGCAGAGAAAATTTTGGGACAGCTACATCACACGTGAGAAAGCACTGGTGTTTAAGCAGAAAGAGAGTTTATAAAGTTAATTTACAGCTTTCTTCTCTTTAAAGAACAATATGCTTACATATACTTTCAGAAGAGATGAAAATTCAAGGATCTTGACCAGGCCATGAGCAATTAGTGGATGTCTGGTTACAAAGGCCTTTTCTTCCAGAATTTCCTGAGAGGAGCCATGAGAGAAAGGCTACAAGTACAATGAGAGCATTATACAAATCACTGTTGTCTCAATCACTGAAGGAGCACAAAGAGCTGCAGATAAATTTTAGCACATTTATCTTTCAGGAAATTGGACTCAAGTCTGAAAAAGATGCCTCCTTTTATGATGCATTCATTGTTACCTGAGTGTTTATATAAGACAACACAATATCTGCTTTATGGCAATAGTTAGAGATAGGATTGTTTGGAGTGAAAAAGGATCTGAAAGATGTAAGGCCATCAAGTAGTTTGCATAATAGAATCGAAGGTCTCGGACTTCAGGTGCCAAAAATGTACTGTTCATACATCATTTACTCTCCCAGAGAAATCTATTTCAAATCAGCATCCTAGTCCCTTTCTGTAAGAGAGCCCAGTTAACGGAGACTGCTTTATTATATTTTTTTTGTCTGTTTGGAAAAAAATAATCCAAGTAATTTTATCCTTTTAATGCTTTCTACATACGGTGAATTTCTTATTTATGCAAAAATGATGGAAAGGAGTTAGAGGGAGATAAAGTGTGCACCTCCTAATGAGTTTCACATTATACCATGTACTTCGCATGCAAGTGAATGAGGGAGGTGAGATGTCCAGAAGGTCCAATAGCTGGTGAAGTCCTCTAATTCATCTGAAAGGAAGATTTGCCACGAGGTTTCCTTCCATTTATCCTTTCCCTCCCAAAGAAGATACAGATGCGTAGGAAGGGGCATCTAGTCAACTGGGGTCCTACTTCTTTCACAGTAGAACTAATTAGGTCAGGTTGCTTAGGGCTGTATTCTCTCCAGTCTTGAACAGCTTAAAGGGTGGAGACTCACAGCTTCTCTAGGCAGCCTGGTCAAGTGTTCAAGCACTATTATGGTTAAAAAAAGTTAATTCTCCTACTATTGAATCAGAATTTCTCATGTTCTGGCTTGTGTCCCTTACTGCTCAGCCCATTACCGTGCACCTCCAAAGAGCCTGACTCCCACCTTCTCTTTACCCTCCAACACAGATAGCAGTAAGTTTTCCCCTAAGCCCTGTCTTCTTGCAAATACTGCTCCTGTCAGAAAATTCTGTCTCTTGGGAGGTGCGTGACAACATTTTTCTAGGAATGAAAGTGGGATTTCGATCTATTGCCCGTATTCTGTCCTCAATATCTATTCTTCATTGCTGTAAGAGAACTTAAAATTTTGTTCATAGCCACACACTACCTTTTTAAGCTGATTTTAAAATGTTCTCTTTTACTGCATGTTCATTCTAGGCTGATTTCTAGATACTTCTGCTTAATTTAATCCATGAGCATAGTGTACACATTACTGATGTTTCAAGTTGGTGATGGAAACAGAAAATATGAGGAAGAGGAATAATTTTAGGTTGAACATAATATTTTACTTCACTGAAGAAGCTTTTGCTCATTTCATTCATTCATAAAATATTAAAAAAACCCAAAAAGATAAAAGAAGAAAAGAAGTAATGATTGGTCTTGTGTAGCCCTGGGATACTGCTGTTGAAATTTTTCATTGAGAAGATAGCATCCTCGAACTTTTTAAACTGAAACTTCAGCTGTAACTGTCACAAATGTATAACATGTTTTGACTGACTCTACCTTGCATTTTTCAGCCAATAAATCATTTACCTGGAAGATTTCAGCCCACTCCATTCACAGCCTTTGGGCCAGAGCCAGCTCAGGTTCCAAAGTCAGCACGTGGGTGCACGGCCCTTGTTCTCTAAAGGAATCATACAGGAAACATCTCTGCAGCCTCTTTTTTGCTCTTGGCTTGTCTATCTTTGAGTTTCATGCCAAGAAGATACCTCAGAGTTTCTAGAAATATAGAAATACTGAAAAAGAGATGATTTTTAGAATAGATGTGCAACAGGATGCCTTCCTCTGTAACATTGCCTAGGTGTTCCTGCTCCGGCGGGGGGATTGGACTGGATGATCTTTCGAGGTCCCTTCCAGTCCCTAACATTCTGTGTGATTCTGTGAGTAGTGAGTATTTGTAAATGATTCTGACAGCATTCTTGGCATCTGGCTGGCAATTTCATGTAATCAGATTTCTTCTTTAGTTCCTGTTATGTTAATTTATTGGTTTGCGGTTCTGACAAATAGCAGCTCACACTCTGTTCATCTTCCAGGTTCAGGCTCATCATTTTAAAAACTTCACTGTGCAATATGGAAATCTAGGCTTTTTAATGCAGGTTTTTAACAATTGCAGTGAAATTATTTGGGGTGGAGGGAAAGACATATCCAAGGATAACACCTGTTTTGATGCAATTAAAGCCCTACAGCAGTATATGGATAAAATACATCTAGAAAACCTTGCTCTGTAGAGTTTAAAATGATTACAGGACCAAAGGGGTTGTAAGTAGGTAGTCCCTGGAAAATAGATTGGTAATGATGGAAACAGATTGATTTGAACTAACTATTGCCCAGGTGCAATGGAAGGTGTATGATTGTGGCATTTAAAGACATAGAAGAGCAATTGGAGAGACAGGTGCTGCTTATGCTGAAACTCGCCTGTTGTGGTGTACACAAGCTGAGGTAAAACTGCTGGTGCAGTGCAGTGGCTCTAAACCAGGATAAATTAAGTAAGTTATTTTATTTTACAAAATGATAAATAATGTCACTAGTTCCTCTGTCCTTTTCTGCAGTAGTGTCCCTTAGCAACTGTCTTTGTGAAAGTCATAAATTCAGAATAAATCAAATACAGAACAACTTTCCCCAAAGCAAACTAAGCCTCCCATTTATTTCTTTGCCAAGTGCTCTCCTGCAGCAAACAAGTGCCGTTCTTAAATCTTTACAACCCAGCCTGATATTTTCCTACAGAGAACATATGGGGAAAATGTAGGTCCTTGCTTGCAGTGAGATTTTGTTCCTCTTGTCTTCTGGGCTGGCTTGGCATTCATCCTGGATCTAGCTTAAAGCATAATATTAGAGTAACCCAGGCTTGGGCTATTGTTTATCCTCTTTATTTTCTTTCCCCGCACACTCCTGATATGTCACGTACTCTCTCTTTGCTCCCAAGCTTCAGTCAAGGTGGATTGGGAGGAGCTTGAAGCACTGTTCGGAGGAAATTTGAAGAAAAGGATGGAGGAAAAAGAGAGATATGGGGTGAGAACCCAGTTTGGTGGAAAGAGACAAGCTGACTGTGCTCCAGGGTGCAGGAGGGAGAGCTGTCCCCACTGAGGGGGCAGCTGCTCCGGATTGAGAGCTCAGTCCAGTTCTGGGTGGTGTCAGGACACCCCTCATGAAGGGCTGTTTCATTCCCAGTTGCTGTGCTGTCCTGTGTGCGTCCTTCCCGGACCCCTTCCTCCTCTACCTCCACTCCAATTCCTTGCAGACCACAGCCCCCTCTTCCCAGAAACTTTCAGAAATCTATGCAAAAATAGCCACACAGTTTCTGTACTCCTTCCAGTTTGTATCTGTAGGCAGGTAGGCCTCTTGCTACTTGCTGTTTATTTTCCCAGAGACCATATTAGAAGTTGCTTGCTGATTGAATCTTGAAAACGAAAGCTGTGTGAACCCACTAGTACCACTATGTTCTTCTGCCCTTAGCACTGTAATGAATTACTGTAATAAACATGAAGTTTTTGGTTAATATAATATCAACAGAGTATCCTAAGAAAAAATAGAAATGAACTAATAAAAAAAAGAAAAAGCCTCCAGAAAATCCCACCAAACCCCTGCCTGGATGTAGTTTGCTCCAGCCGTACATGGAAAGCGTATAATCTCTATATTAAACCCAACCACTGCAAACAGTCTGTCGTATCAGATGACAGTGCAGAAGAAAATGGGAGAAGCGTGTGCTGAGAGTTACCTGCTCCTCAGTTTATTTTTTGGGTCATTTCATAATTCACTTCCCCATACCCCATCTCTTCACTTGGTTTAATTATACTCCAGTTGCCTTAGCAGTGGGTAAAGGCAAGATTAAGATATTTGTCCAATTATAAGAATCCTGGGTAGATAAACATGTAATGTCTCTGCTTTTAAGTGGAGTGGAGGGGTCACTAACTTGATTAAGACAGAGTGAGCCAAATTCACCTGTGATAATACTGGGCTAGGTTTGCCGGCATTAGGCCAGGGATTGTTTTGCCCAGTATATGTTGTTTCCTCCCATTTTTAATGAACTAGAGGGGTCTGTCAGGGCTTAATTCAATTACAGATGACACTGGAGAAAACCACAGCAGAAGTGGGCTGAATGAAAGAAATGTATTAACAAGGAACACTTGTACTTCTCTCAAAAGAAGCAGGTGGAGAACAAATCCTGAGAATCATCAGGTGCCTCTCATTATTGTTCTTAACATAATTTAAGGCTTATTGGTTCATTTGTGATCACTTAACTGATAAAAACACAGTAAACAAAAGAGCTGGTTGCAGATCTGAACAAGAATTGAAAGCAATGCTTTCATAGCTAGCGTGCATAGGGCTTTAAAATAATGTCAGAAAAATAAAGTTTGTGTTTAAAGAGATGTCAGTTATGAGACATGTTTGCAGGACTCTCATCATTAATTAAAGAGAGTGGTGTTATCCAGAGCCACCAAGACATTTGCCTCCAAGGGCTTCAAGAATGAGTTTTTTAAAAGGAGAACCATTGCTAATACATTTACCTTGCTCCTTCTGTTAAAATGAACCATTTCCAGTTATTTTCCTATTTCCAATGATTTTAATGCTATTTGCAAATTGAACATGCACACAGTGTTAAGTGTACAGTATCTAAACTGCTTACTACCCTGGCACATTTAGGATTTTGCTTGGCTCTCCTTGCAGGTTGTCTGGTGGGACCGATGGTTTATTTCTACTCCTTGCTTGGGTGATTCCCACATCACAGCCCTCAGGATAGACACAAGAATTGAAAGTTTGAGTAGCTGCACACATAGACATGAATATGCACGCAAAATACGTGTGCATGCTTCCCATTTTTCTTTTCCCTGCAGGGATATCCCACAGCCAAGATAAAAAAAATGAGAGCTCAGATATTTACCAGAGAGCTGCTGTGGTTCATGCTGCTTAATCACCTTGGTCCCCTGAAAAAGCGTTCCTGTTAGCAGCATGTTTTAAACAGTGATTTATTCCCTAAAGTGTCTTTTTCCGACAGTCCTAATTGCTTAAGATATGCAAATTTCTTACACCCGTGACCCACTTGAGCACCCTTTGAAGTAGGTTAGTCCTCTGTGGGTAGCTATGAAAAAAGTAAATCCCAGGCCAGGTCTGGGGAAGGAGTTTTGCCCCTGTGTCACAGGCGATGGTTCAACTGTCATGTCTAGAGTTCACTGCTGTGACTGTTGGCAGCTTCAGTTTAATTCATAGGTGATAATGAAGCTGGTTCAAGCCCGTGGATGAAGTCTTCCCATGGCTGTGCTGCCTCTCTTAGACAGGTAGTAAAAAATGCATTTTGTAGTTATGACTGATGTCCGTTCAGTTGCTATGTTTAAAGTCTAATACACTTTTAGAAATACTGTCTTAGCCAGCAGGATTTAACTTCATTAGTTTTGAAACAGGAGACAAATGTTAATCACTGTGCAGTCTTTGATTATGCTCTGGGGAATTCCCCAGGGTTAAATTAACCACACAGGAACTCTACTCTTGTTCTTTGAATGCCACTGAAACATATTGAGAAATATGGGGGAAAAAATAATTATAAATTTCAAATGTAAAAACTGTAAAGTTCATCTTATGTATAATCCCTAGTGCACAGTTAAATTCTGTATTTTTGCACCACTTAATGTTAATTATACCGTTTACTTTATATTTTGGTTTTGTTTTATAAAAAAGTTACACCACAAGCAATTGGATTTGACCATAAAGGGACTTGCAGAAAACTACTATTTCACCAGACTCAGTTTAAATTCAGGAGGGAGATAATTTAGCCACTAAATGTCCTGCCTTATCCACAGTGTCATTGGAGAATTACTCTTCAGAATCGCTTTCATCCCCCAGCTGCTGACAATTTAGCAGTGCTGCTTGCCTTTAATTAATCTCTTTGAATCTACACGTAGAAGGTCAGTGTTGATGACTACGGCAGAATAAGTGGAAATTTTTGTCCCAAAATGTATTTAGGAAGATGTGGTGTCATTGGAATCAAAAGCCTCTGTTGACAGTTTCTTATGTTATACTTGAAAAATATGAAATGAGAGATTGTTTCTAATTTCATACATCAACAAAGGTTTAGTTTCTAAAAAATGAAAATTAGCTAGTTTTTGTTTTCTTTTCATCTGCCGATTTTCTTTTTATCTCCTCATCCCACTCATTTCAAATGGAAAATTAAGGGTGGAGGGCAGAAGTATGGGGTTAACACATGAAAAAGGGAAGAAATCTCGTTTCCTTCCTTACAGAAGAGTTAGGAAAAAAATGTAAGAAATCCTATGAATTTATTTTTTCTTCCATTCAAGCACTCTTCAAAATGTCCCCCTTTTTGTATTGAAAAACAAGTTGAAGAAAATATGAAAATCCATAGTTTTAAAATTAATATTTTTGCATTGCCAAAACCCAACTAATCCTCAAGTCAACATTAAATTTTTAAACAATGCAAAGAAACAAAATTTCATTTTTAAAAAGGAGTCAAAATAAAATAAAACGGCTAAAATTTTTCCTTTTTTCCCCCCCACTTTCTTAATGTGCATGTAAGCTGGGATTTCTGCCCAACAGGTATAGAGACCGAGCAGGACCTGTATTCTACATGAGATTGAGAAAGAAACAGGGAATAATATATTTCTTCCCAAATCGCATATGTTCCTTAATACAAATCCATCTATCTAATCCATACATTGCTCCTCTTCATTTTGACACTGTAGTACGTACTACAAGCTTTATTACCTTTTCTTCTGCTTGGTCTTATGATAAAATTTCAAGCAAAGAGTCCATATATCCTCTCACAAGACACGTATGAAAACCACTACTTTAAGAAATATATTTGTGAGTACATGCTACACAAGAAATGTGGTATATGCTTAGACACTCAATCCCAGCTGGGTACAGACTCTACCTTGTAAAAGCAGGCCATGCTTCATGTGGCAAAATCGGGCAAAAGGAAAAGCTCAGCATGAGGAACGGACCTAATCTCTGCCGGTACTGGAGGGATATGTCTGTAACGATGCAGATGGGGTTATGTCTATAACGATGCAAAGGGTTATGGCCACGGTAACCCCCTGCAGAGCTACAGACTGGGCGAGGAGTGGCTAGAGAGCAGCCCGGCAGAGAGGAACCTGGGAGTACTGGTTGACAACCGGTTGAACATGAGCCAGTAGTGTGCCCAGAAGGCCAGTGTACTGGTTGACAACTGGTTGAACATGAGCCAGGTGACCCTGAAAGCCAATGGCATCCTGGCTTGTGTCAGGAACAGTGTGGCCAGCAGGAGCAGGGATGTGATTCTGCCCCTGTGCTCAGCACTGGTGAGGCCTCCCCTCGAGCCCTGTGTGCAAGGCTGGGCCCTCACTGCAAGAAAGACCTTGAGGGGCTGGAGCGGGTCAGGCATTGGGATGCACTGCCCAGGGAAGTGGTGGAGTCACCGTCCCTGGAGGTGTTTAAGGAGAGGCTGGATGTGGCACTTAGTGCCATGGTCTGGCTGATGTGGTGGTGTTGGGTCATAGGCTGGACTTGATGACCTCAGAGGTCCTTTGCATTCTCAACAATTCTGTGATTCTGTGAAATGAATGTCAGCTAGGTACAGAGAAAACATGGATTTAAAGATTTTTCATCTGTGCTATTTAAGCATGTTAGGCTAGTGGCATGCCTCCTTCATTTATTTATCCCTCTGCATTTTCTTTGCTTCTCTCATTCCTCATGATATGTACTCTTTTCGGCACAGAATTCACTCTGCACTTAGCTTTTACCTAGTGCTTATCCATTTACAACTGCCAAAAAGATGGTGTTTCACCGTTTTCCAGACTATAGGAAATATGGAAGTTGGCTGCCATTTTCTCTCATTGGGGTAATAGGAGATGCTTCTGGCAGCCTTCATCCACACCTACACTCCTATTTCAGTACAACATCCTTTCAGCAGCATACAGGCTTCAGACTAGACTTGGCAAACCTATTTGCTGAGAAAAGGCTAAACTACACTACCAAATGAGAAAAAGAGCATGGCAATACAATTTTTAAGACTGATTTGGATGATCTGGGATAGCTTATGACTTCATTGACATTATTTCAACTTCACACAGCCCTGTGAGATAGGATGTGCAATATTGCTACTATTCTAAAGTTGGAAAAACAATTAGTTGATTTAATTCAATCCTAAAGAAGAATGATTCAACACTCAAACTTCAAAACAGAACTTCATTATTCCTGGCTGTCGTTGCAGCTCAAATAACACATTTTTCTCTATAGTGCCCTTGCACAAAGAATAAAAAAAAAAGACCAGGAAAAAGTATTCCTTGACCTAGAAACCAGAGATTTTTAGAGAAAATCTGTAAAAGACGGGAATTTGTTATGTAACAGGTTTCCAAAATAAGAATAGCCTTAATTTACTCTAGGTTCTGTTAAAAACCCAATTAACGGATAGGGGAAAAAAGTCTTTCAGCAGGGCACTTTTTGAAAGAAAGTTATAATAAGTGGAGGAAAGCAGAAGAATAGGATAAACCACTGGAGAGAATGAAGACATGTATGTGAATTGGTATGTATTGTAAGATAGAATGATCCATGAACTTGGGTTATGTGTGCTATTTAGAAATAAAGGCTATGGAATACAGGGGTCAATGTGGATGACTAAGGAATACAAAAGGTCAGCTTGGATATAAAGGCGTGTGTTTAAGAAAGAAAATGGTTGGTATCAAGCAACACCAGAGAGATCCCAGGATGAAGTTAAGGCAGCGTAACACAAAAGAACAGTGAAAGAAGAGACTGTGAAAAGAGTACTGACTATGCTAAAATAAATATTTCTTTTTTAGATGCCGGAAAGCGATATGGTCATATAATCTACATATTGCTATCACAGTTGCTATAGCGAGTGTAATGTACTGTATTTTTTTACCGCCAGGGAGACTGTTGCAACAGACAGGGAGCTACATTAGGAAGTTGTGCTTAACAAGTCGTGTGTGATTTTACTGTCAAACTGCAAAGTGCCATTCTGCGGAAGAAGGCTGTGACTACTTTCTAGGAGTTGATAAACACCACATGATGCAGCTTTCTGAGAAAAAAAAAACCAGAATCCTTTGAAGCATTTCCAGTAAAATCCTTGGAGAGGCAAAGCATATTTTCAGAAGCATGATTCTAGGTTAAACAGCTATGTCCCCCACTTGTTTACAAAGCAGCTCGACAGCTGCTGTGAGCCACTGGCCCCCTTTGGACAGACAGGACACATTTGGATCTGTCACACCGAGCCATGGCGTGCCTCTGCTGCATAGCTCTGCACAGATCTCATCGGAGATCTGCTGCTGGCAAGACTAAAAGCCTCACCAGCTTGAAGAGCGGCAGATGATTAGTTTCATTCCTACTTCAAGTTTCCCTGTTGCTTTTAACTCCAAAGGTGGGGGAAACATTTTTGGTGGTGAAACTGGTCCTGGGAAAGCTGTGCCCTGCTTTAGGCATGAAGAAAAAGATATAAAAATAAACAGCGGCAGCTGGTTGTTGGCAGGGAATTGGCTCTTTAGCAGAAGAGGAAAAGACGTGAAGTCTGCTTGGGCACAGAGATGCAGTGTCCAGTCTGATATTAAAAAAGTTTCATTAAAAGACCAGAGTAAAGGTTGGTGTTTCATTTGGGAAATCAGGCTGTGATGCAACTCCTGTACTATGAAAGCCAAGCATCATTCCCAAAAGTGCCACTCAAAGCAAGTCCAAGCCAGGAAAACTTGTATACACTGTCGGGACAGCCGACAGAGAGACCAGGCAGGGCCATCTGCCCACCGCACCTCTCAGCAGCATGTGCTCACTGGCATGGATGAAGGATGGATGCAAGTGAAAGGCCTAGGGCTGCTTTGCTGCTCTGCTTGCTTTTCCTGCTAAAATAACTCATGATAAACTTTTAACTACAAAATATCACTTGTCCAGCAGCCTTTCTGCATCTTTCTTATAAAGGCTGTAGTTGTCCTTTCCCTTGTGTAACATGCTGTTTGGTGCACTTATGTCTATGTAATATCCCACTGTAAGTACTTCTGCTTACCTCTGTGACACATATTCCTAGTCTCTTCTTCCCCAGCAAAGTTTTTCCTCTACTCAAGGCAGAGGAAAACAGTGGAGACAATAAATCTCTCTCTTTCTGTCGGGGCGGATGGCAGCTGACCCTCTGATTCTGAAGACCACAAATCACAGGTGGCCGGTCCCCTGCAGTCAGCGGCAATATTGTTTCCTTCACCCTCCTTACCAGTGACTGGTCATAGCAAAAATTATTACTGATGGCATCTGACAGGCCTACATCGCATTTTGACATTAGCTTTTAGTTACTGCTTTGTTTGTTTGTTGTTTTTTTTTAATAGCTGCCAGTGTGTTCAGTCAAATACCTGTCTGTCACTACAATCAGACAGACCTTAATGTGTCTCCGTTATGGAAGAGGACCTCAGCGTCTTTCCAGCACTTTATTATAGTCTCAGTATAGCTTTTTATCACAAATTCCTCACACATAGCTCTCCCTGTTCCACCACAGAAATCTTCCGAGTTGGCAGCTCCAGTGTCTGCTGCCATTAATCTTCTCCGTGCTGGGGAGAGCGGTGCACCGGGTGATTTATGGCAATTACCTGCTCTGACGCAGCGGCCCTCAGGTGAGCCGGGCTGAATCGTCGTTGCTGGTATGAATTTTGTCCCCAAGCAGCCTAGGCAGTGTAAAATACTGTACACAGGCATTTTCTTTCCTCCTCAAGTATTGCTCAGTTAAACAGGGGGAGGGAACATGCATTTTAATCACATTTTAAAATAGTATTGAAGTGGTGGCACACCGGTAAGTGAAAGGTTAAACACTTTGACACCAATTCAGAATTAAAAGCTGTAATCAAATGTCTTTGTTAGTCTTGTGAAAGCACTATTTTCTCAGGGAGGCTGTAAAATGCACATCTTTTACCTGTGATTTCTCATGCTAAGGAAGTTGAAGCTTTTATTTTACACATCATTCTCAGGATTTACTCCTGATTTTCTATTCTTTGAACTGGTAGGAACCTGGAGTGATGCACAGTTATGCCAAGCTGAGATCAGCATTGATGCCTTGAGCCAATTAAGGAGCGATGTTAATAGGCTCTCTGGGAATCCTCCTAAGCCTTCCACACCAGAAAGGATGATGCCCACAACACAAGGCTGAGCTGAGCATTTAGCATCTAGAGAAATAAGCGCAGACCTTCAAGTCTTCATTATTAAGCAGCATCCCTACTGGTTGTGGTGAAGGGAAAGTGCATTTTATAATAGCAAGACCTATAAGTGATTTCTCCTCTTACAAAGACTCATATGGGTGCATGAGAATGCGCGTGTGCAGGTATGTGTTACGGCATCTCAACAATTTATATCCACTGGGTATTAAGCTGACTTCTACATTTCTTTTTATTTTCCCTGCTGCTGCTTTTATTTATTTAGTGTCAGTGGGGAAAATGGAAGGTAAGATGAATCCTGTGAATAGGCTTGTGTACAGATGAAAAGAGGTGAATTTAGAAGCGGATATGTGTATGCTGTAGGCTGAGTGCATGCACCCATTTTGAGAAAGGCTGCAGGAAGAAGTGGGACCACCTGCTGGAGGAGCAAGGGTGTCTGAGGAGAGCCCTGGAGAATCAACGCACCGGGAGATTTTGGAGGAGGCTGGTGTGTGGCTCTGTGGAGGTGGGTCTGCCCTGGCCTCCTGCACTTCTTTGTTTTCACATGGGACATAACAGGGATGAATGGCAACTCGGGAGTTGTACTGATGTGGGACATGCTTATTTGGGAATAAAGAATGGCTTTTCCTTGCTTAGCCTGAGCTGTTTCCAAAGCAGCCCAAGTTAAGTTGGAAAAATGTGCTCCTTCTGGAATGCAAACCTCTGAGGGCCTTATAGAAACATAAAAATAACATCTTGTCTTGCACTGCTATAAACTCCTACACAGCCAAGCCCAGAGGCAAGCAGAAAACACAAAAGCAGAGATATTCACAATACCCCGGCATCAGCTACAGACACGGGCGAGCATGTGGGCAGCTGGAGCCGACATATGCTAATATCCATTAACATACGTACGTGGAGCTTGGCCACACAGAGCTGCAGCACAAAGAGCCTGGTCGAGCGATGTTTATCAGGAAATCCTTTGGCCGTTGAGCCTTGTACTGAATGCTGTGCGTGATCTATGCTGTGACAATATGTTGTAAACCTGGTACCACCTTTAACGTGGTACCACCTTTAACCATGTCTTTCCTAGGGGATGCCTTGCTTGAAAGCCCAGGTTTGGTATAGCCTGTTCAGAGCAGACAATTGCAGAGCATAAAGGAGATTTTGGGTTATGTTTCTTCTTAGTGGTTGGTTCCTGGGTGAGGATGACATGGGCCCTCCCAGCTATGGGATTGAGGACTTCCAGCATCCTTATCGCTCTGGGGCTTTCAGGCCAGTTGTAGTATTTGATGTGCCTCAAAATAGCTGGGTATGCATCCTCTCAGGATCAATTCTATTTTTTAAACCCTTCACTCTTTTAGCTGTCTAGGGCCATCTTCAACCTGAAGCCCTGTCATAATCTGGTGGCATGCTGGGGCTTGTTTACAAGATAAACTAACAGCTGCTTTCCTCTCATCCACTGCCCCTGCTTCGAACTTGAAATGGGAATTATCTGTGTGTGTCAGAACCAGAAGAGTCAAAGCCTCCTTGGAGATGCCCTTTGGGCCTCTCTTTCTGCTACCTTCTATTTTCAGGGATGGCAACCCAGCACCTAATCTTCTGAAGGCACGTGTATTGCTCCCAGGGAGGCATGTTAGGAATGAAGGAACTGATTTTATTTTTTTTTTACGCCCCATGGGTTAGCCCACTTCTGCTTATCAGACTATCTCAGCATTTGGTGTTTGAAACCTGGATCAGTATTTTTCATCTTTCAGGTCCTACACACGATTTTTCAGCAGTAGCCTCATTTGCTTTCAAAGCATTTGAGTGAAAACGCACATGTTTGGGGCTTTGTGTGTCTGTAGTTAGAAATATAAGAGGAGAGGCCTTACTATTTTTTTTCCTGAACTGATGTTTAGTGACTGTATTATAAGGCCACACACAAGCTTCTCTCTTATTTGCATATCAATACTTAGCCTATCAGAAGCCAATGGAGTGAGGGTCTCGCAGTACATACCCTCTCACAGCATGACGCTCAGACTTCCCGTGACATCCTTTCTTCAGCTTTCATGTCAGTGAATATTATATTGTGATGCCTTGGAGCCAGGATAAACTGGGGCCGTTAAATGTTCAGATGTATGCTCAATCTGTGAAGCTTGCAGCTGCTCCACTCTTTTGATAATGCTAGTAAGAAAAATTAGTAAATAAAATAAATGCTCAAGGTTCATTTGCTGTACACCCCAATATATGAATGAGAATAGAATCGAGGACATCAAAGAAAAATAAAAACAGGCTAGTAATAACATGTTCCCCTTAGGCCTCCTGCTTAACCTAAATGTTATGTTAAAGGGATAAATGGGTGAACTGAATTATTATACACACTTAAAAGCCAAGAATGAGATTTGAGATCACACTCCTGTTAGTAAGATCAGCATTATCTCCTTAAGACAAAACCCAGTAAATATTTCAATGAGAAAACGTGATGTTTTTAATATAGCTGTGTATTTTGCTTATTATTTACCTATACAGTAAAAATGTGAAGTGGCCCATGAGGCTGAAGCAAGGTCACACTCTATCCCCCACCCTTCGCTTGTCTCTGGGCCTCAAGAAGGAGCAAATCTGCTGCAGCTGCTGGTGGCTGAGATGAGATAGAAGGCTCCCTGGGAAAGGACGTTTTCAGAGACCTGAAGGACAAAGAAGAAACCAAACCCAGGTGTTAACCTCTCCATGGCAGAGGTGGAGGAGAGATGTGAGTGAGGTGTTGTTGGAAGACGCCATCAGCTCACAGTGGCTGTGATCCATGTGGTGGATCAAGGAGGGAAATACTGCATGGCGAGGGTTAGGGCTGCTTTAGCCACTAAACACTGACCAATGTCCTCTAACCCCTCTTCCTCCCCAAAGGAGAAGGGAAAGGGAGTGAGGCAGAGAGACTTACAGATTAGAAAACTAAAGTAACTTTAGTAAAACAATAATAGTACTGATGGGGAATAATGAAAATAAAACTGATATCAAACACAACTTCCCTGCCCCCGATAGCAATCCCCACTGATGCTGCAGAGCACCACGGAAGCCCCAGGCTCAGCGGCACAGGGGAGCTGGACATAGGAGCTGGATTCAGGAGCTCAGGATCAAAGGCAGAAGATTGGATAAAGTCCTCCTCAGATGCTGGCAATTGGAGAAGAGACATTAACTCCTGTGATCCCTCAGCTTTATACTGAATATGATGTATATGGAATGGAATACTCTTGTTGGTCACCTGTCCTGTCCATTCCTCCTCAGAAGTGCTACCTTGTACTTCCTAATGATCCCTTTTACTTCCCAGCATCCCCAACGCGTTACACAAGATCTAGCAGTGATCTTGATCACTAAGGAGCGAGTACAAGTAAGAGCCTTTCTACATACCAATCCCTGGTAATAACCATAAACATAGAATGAATCATCAGGTGTTATCACTTCTAGTAGCAGATACTGTCTGCAAAAACATCCTGCTAAATTCAGAAAGAGCAGCCTCTTAGAACAGATTGAGCTGAAAAGTAAAATCACTGAACAGAATTGGTTCTGTTTAGCTCAAACCAGGGTACTGCATTACCTGCATTCACTGCTAACTCATACTACTGATCAATTAAAATGTTTTAAGATGCACATCCCAGAGATTATACACTTGAGAAAATATTCCTCAACGATGCTTGCAGACTTGGACTGGTGAGGTAACTTCAAGTGATGGTGACCCAAAAAGTCTTTGGAAGTATACCACTTGTGGGACAATCCTGGGGCGTGAGTGTGCCAACAAGTGTCCCAAAGGGGAGGGCACTGAGAAGCTCCTTGTGAGGCTTCACCCACACTCAGAGCTGTTGTGATGAGCTGCAGTTATTGCCTTCACTGTTATGAGTAAGCCTGCTGGAGAAGCTCTTACAAGATTTCAGAAAATTGAGGTACTACTGCCCCAAGCACTGTCCAGCCCTCTTGCAGAAAACTGTTTTCCAGAGAACTAAGATTAAGCACAGAAATTACTTTGACCTGGTTGAAAAGAGCTACTTTCATTGAGGAGGTATCTAAAAAAAAATATTCTTTTTCTATCTTTGCTTTCTTCAAAGTCAGAAGAGTGTGTCACATTGGTATACTGCAAAGTGCAGAAGTCTGTGTTTTTTTAAAGAATCACAGAATCACAGAATGTCAGGGGTTGGAAGGGACCTCAAAAGATCATCTAGTCCAGCCCCCCTGCCAGAGCAGGATCTCCTACAGTAGGTCACACAGGAATGCGTCGTCTCCAGAGAAGGACCCTCCACACCCTCCCTGGCCAGCCTGTGCCAGTGCTCTGTCACCCTCACAGGGAAAAAGTTTTTTTCTAATATTTTTGTGGAACCTCCTATGTTCCAGCTTGTACCCATTGCCCCTTGTCCTGTCATTGGACATCACTGAAAAAAGCCTGGCTCCATCCTCCTGACACTGCCCCTTGACATATTTATGAACATTAAAGAGGTCACCCCTCAGCCTCCTCTTCTCCAAGCTAAAGAGAGACCCAGCTCCTTCAGCCTCTCCTCATAAGGGAGATGTTCCACTCCCTTCATCATCTTTGTGGCTCTGCGCTGGACTCTCTCAAGCAGTTCCCTATCTCTCTTGAGCTGAGGGGCCCAGAATTGGACACAATATTCCAGATGTGGCCTCACCAGGTCAGAGTAGAGGGAGAGGAATAGACAATATCAGAAATATCAGAATAGAGAATATCAGAAAGAATATCAGAAAAAAGCCAGCACAGAAACTGAATAAATCCAAAAGTGATTTTACATAGAGCACACAGAAGTATAAAATAAAAATACAGGAGTATAAAAATACTGGAGATGACACACACAAGATCCGTTGATTGGAGAAGGCTGCATTTCTCTCTCATAGCCTGTGCTGCTTAAGCACAGATGACTCATGACCCTGTGAAACAGTCACCTCTATTTAAACTCACCATCTCCTCTTTACTATAAAGTCAATTAATTAAAAAAACCCCTTACTCGTAATAGGAGTATCAAAAGCAGAATAATGGTTTGCCTTGGAAACAGTGATCAGGTAAGCTGAAGTCTTACAAAGGTCAGGTGATACACTAATATGAAAAATAGGATCCAGCAACAGATACATTTAGGAATATGCTTTCTCATAAAAAGAGGCTAATTGTACAAAGTGATTGTATCCAAATACTCTGCTTAAATATAGAGGAGAAGGAGCGAGACAGCATGGTATTATTGCAATTCTGGGGTTGAAGACTGTGTTCTAAAAAATAAAAAAGCATCTGAAGTTTAAAGTTAATTCATCAAATTTCTCTCATCTACAGTACATGTTCTTTTTTTTTTCTCCCTCCAGTGTTTGAATGTACCACTTGCAGTGTTAACACTAACTCCTAATCTGATTTTATGTATGCTTAACTTTACACTCTATGAGTTCTCATTAAAACTCAAAATGTATAAATTTAAACACATGCTTAGCTCTTTGCAGAATTAGGGTTGCGTGTTGTGAAATACATAAGATATATAATACAGCTGTATTAAAATTACAACAGAACTCCTGGCTGGATTTTACTGGTCACTTTTGTTATTTTAATGCAGTTTTAAAGGCAGATACCATTAAAGATTGCGCTACAGTTTAAAATCTTAGTTGCCTAAAAACAAGTGTCTTTAACAAATGCAATCCATTTTCCTATTTAGAAGTTAAGCATGAGTATCTTGCAATTATGTAAAATGTGTTTGTGATTTTTTTTCCCAAAATTTTGTCAAACCTCATTGTTAAACAGTTCATTGGGAATACTCGATGTACGGCACTCCAGATGCTCCTTGGCTTTGCCTGGGCAAGTAAGTCACAACTTCCACCAGACTTTTTCAAACCCAATCACTGGTATTGCTCTGTGTCTCACAATTTTAATGAGCTTTCCTGCCAGTGAACTAATTTCCTGTGCTGCCAGTGAAAATAGAACCATGGTGATGTGAACATCCTTGAAGCAAAATGAATTAGAGCGAATGGACACAGCTAATTTCCAATATATACTTGGCCACCTCTAAATCAGAAGCAGAGGAAGATTTCCCACCCTGCCCACTGAGGTCCATCAGACATGGACACTGTGGCTACAGGAGATATTGCAGAGAAGAGCATGGGAAATCTTGCAAAATAATTTCTTAATCATCTAACTCAAGGGAAATATTCTTTTTCCTATCCATCTATGTAGCCATTGCCCTGCAGCATAGGAATGTCTTTCTCTTAAGTTTTCTGTCTTATCTAGTATAAGTGTGGGCATTTCCATTTTCCACAGAAGTGCAAAACTCTTTTTTTCTAATCCTGCCATGCTGTTGCCCTCAGTGACAAGAATCTCATTTACAGTAATTTCACATTATATCCCTCCCTTTCCTCACTGGAGTCTGTTAGCAGCCCAAGCAATGGAGAACAGCTTCTGGTGGCTACATTCAGCTCTGGTGTGCTGATAGCAAGTACAGAGTAAGATAAACTAACAGACCTCTAGCACATGTACTTAAACATCTGTATGTGGTTTGCCATGTTTTTAAACCAGTTTTGAACACCCTTTGGCAATTCCACAGAAAGACCCAGGAGGAGCGACCGGTAGGACTGATATGTAAGTGTGAGGGGAACTTGCCTCAGTCTCTTGTGCTCCTGGGAGGGAAAACTCCAGCTCCAGGTCTCTCAAATCTGGCTCCAAGAATTAAGAGCACTCAATGAGGAAAGTGAGGGTAGAAAAAAATGAAAACAAAACACCATTTGGCCATAGGATCAAAGGAAAATTAAAAATAAAGAAAGGATTCAAAATCATGAGAGTGTTTGGGGATCATTGCTTCTTCACAATACCCCTCAGCTAAGAAAGACAGAATTATAAAGATTTCATCGAATTTCAGGCCAGAAGGGGACCTTTATGATCGGTTACTCAGACTTTCACGCTGCTGTTAAGGATGCTAATGCCGCCAGCTTTGCTGCAAGGCATCCCTGGAGAGATGGCAGACTGAATGCTGAAGCCCACGGCCTCTTGGCCAGCAGAATGTTTTGAAGGCTGGGGAGTGATGCAGGCGAAGGGCTCCCTTCTTGTATGCAAACCCTGCTCGGCTGCTTGTCTCCACGTGAGTATTTCCCCTTTGCTCACGGCTGCTCCTTGGGCTACCATGACCTTCTCAGCTCTGCCCTAAGCTCTGCCACCGAGCCAAAACGTCAGGAGGAAAACATTGCCTCACATGGCTGGGAAAAAAGATACCTTATTTTTACTTGCTTTGTTTCACTTTGATTTATCTCACCTTCTGAAAATGCACAAATCAGGAAAGGACTTCCAGGTGCCATCTTTTGTCCATTCCGTCTATCAAGACCTCGTTAAAGCTGTGGCTTAATCTGCAGGAATCCCTGGTGGGATCTCAGGGGCTTCCCTCACCTCCTACCAGCCAGGTGCTTCTTGCTGCCTGCACTCCTGGAGCAGCATCTGCCCTTACAGAATCACAGAATGTTAGGGGTTGGAAGGGACCTCTGAAGATCATCTAGTCCAACCTTCATCCCAGCATACCTAACCACTACACCGTAGCCTCAAGTGCTAGATCTACTTTTTTTTTAAACACCTCCAGGATTGGTGACTCCACCACCTCCCTTACCTGTGGCTGCATGGAAAGGACTGAGCATTTTCATGCTTTCTCAGCTCATTTTAATGTTTTGCACATTCCTCTTAACAACTGCAGTGAAGATTTGAACGTAGCAACCACAGTTTTATATATAGCAATAACAGATTTTGTCTTCTGTTTTACAACACGTGCTAACAGCTGTTTACAAAGTAGCAGTGGAGGAATCCAGTCCAGTGGGTATACTGACTATTCATTTATCCAGAGGGATTACACTGCGGTGAACAGCATTTGGACTTCAATTTAGTATGCATCCAGCCGAATTATGCGATTAGCTGATATGCAATAAACCAGAACAGAAACACATGCAGTCAAATGGTGCCAGATAAAAAGCATATGATTCTTATACAGGTTCTTATAATAATGTATAGTTAAATTATAAATACATAGTTATGTGGAATTTGTCTATCTCACTGCCTATCTATACTTTTGGAGCACCTATCTGTGTACATGTATCTGTTGCTATATGCATAGAACAGAGGGTCTTTATATTTCAGAGTCTTTATATTACCCATTAAACAATCTTTTTTTCTTTTGACTTTAACCAGACTTTGTGTGCCGGCACAGAACAGTATTTTTCTGTCACTTGAAAGAGGATATGAGAGTTAACAGAGAGACTTTTATTAAAAAAAAATGTTTCAGAGAAAAAGCTTCTCCCAGCAGAAACAGCTCAGTGATTTTTAAGAACAAAGAGAAAGAAAGAGATTTTTGGTTGGTGCTAGGACTTTTTACAGTTATGGGCGTGCCCTTGCCCTCATCCTGTCCTTTCCGTCAGTGTTGCCTCTAAGCAGGATGAAGAGGATGGGAACAGGAGGATACCTTCCCTCCTTCTCCTTCACTATTGTAAGGCAGAGGGGTGGAGAGATCCTTGGAAGCATTTTTGTCCCTGAGCACCCTTAGCAGGCTATGGGTCCTCAGAAAGAGAGAAAATAGAACAGGGAGCCAGGCCAAGAGGTTTATTATCCCATCAGAGGCTCCTGCCTGATTTTCAGCCTTTATACCATTGTGGGATTTACCCCAGTTCCCACCACCATCCTGCTCCTTGTGAGGAACCAAAGGAGTTGGCAATACTGTCTCCTATGGATGAGCTGTGGACAGGAGCTGGGTTTTGACATATAATATGTACGAATTCAGATGAAATGAGGTCTCAAGTGTAACAAACAAGTAACCCTAAGTTGACAAATCCATCTGTACCTCATCCTCCTGCCTTCACAAAGGAGTAATATCCTCTCTGTCCCTCCCCATCCAAGAGGGATTGTGTTGTTACTTTTCTAGCTTTATCACTTTGCTTGATATTAAATTGATCGGTGCCTTGGCAAAACTCAGAAGGAAACAAGCCTTTCCTTGTTTTCTTGTTTCACAAGACAGAAAGTCAAATTAAATAAGAGACTGGAAAGAAATAGCAAACATCCACTAGCATGGTGACGGCTATTCATCCTCTGTGCTGTGTGAGACCACAGCCTTATGGGAAATAGCATGTACGGAGGTAATTAAAACTATATCTCCATTTATGCCTAAGTAGGACAAAATTTGGCTGCAGGCAGTTCTTCCAAAATGGTGCAGTAGGAAAGTTCTTGGCCTCATCACAAGGCTCAGATTATGCAGGGTCAATCCCGTGTGATCCCAAGTCTTTAGACAAATAGACCTAGGTAACAAAATACAATTTTTTTTTAAGCATGTAGCAAAAAATAGTAATAAAAATATTATAATGCAACTCACATTTGCAGATATTGTAATGAGAGAAGATTATAAAATATCTTTCATTTTTTAACATCCTCTCCTTTCTTGTAGATGGAAATAAGTAACTAGCACTTGCCCTCTGCCTCTCAACAAGTTAAAAAATTGTAACTTCATGAGAAAAAAAGAGTAATCTTAAAAATACTTATCCAGTTTGGCTTTCAATTTGGAATGTGAATTTTCATCAGTCTCTCAGAACAGCAGGAGATCTGCAGTCCTTTTTGTACACAACCACACATACTTATTTTTTTCTATATTTTTGTTTTCTGGAAATTTTGCAGTAGATATTTAAAATATTTTCATCTATTTTTGATACATAAACATACAGAAAAACACAGAGAGAATGAATGGCCATGAATTATGTGGTATTCTAAAACCATGTTTCCAAAAGCATTTATCAGAATTCAAGCTGTGATTTAATAGCTGTAGCTGTATCAACACTATATCACTTTACCATAGGAAGAAAATATATGAAATGAGACATAACCTACTAAGGTCACTTCAGAGGCTATCACTGAGTGGAAAATGAATGCTAATATTTTCAGATTTAATGTGGGTAAGCTAGTCAGAACCAATAGTTTGGGGCTGAATTCTGAAATGCCCTCGGTGAAAGTAAAGCAAGGGGGATGGTCAGTGAGATGGAATTATTAAAAGATAGGGTGGAGCCAAGCCCAGCCATATGGTGAATGCCATAACCGGGGCAGACCTGTCATGGCCAAGCAAGCTGGGAAAGCAGGCGAAAAGAAATTGTCCTGAAAGAACAACATGCATCCCGCCATGAAGAAATGAGGGCAGAGGGCTGTGGGCAACGCAATGGCCAGTGACTGACACTTGCACTGATGAAAGACAACACTGGAAGTTGAGCCCCGGCTATGCAAAGTTGATTAGGGTAGATGGGACCCTTCATCATGCCTTAAAAAATCATCACAGCTCAGAACACTCACTTCCAATATGCCTAATAAAACCCTCGGTCATTCATGCAAGTTGGATGAGTAACATATCTATCAGCAAAATATCTGCGTAACAGGGTACATCAGACATAGCTCTTCATAACATAAAAACCTCAAATTCTTTCTACCAACAAAAGATGTGAAGGGGTCTGTTTCACTGCAACCATGACAGAAGTCTGAGACTTACTGTAGACATTCTTCATTTTTCTTCAGTTGTACTTTTTGGTGAAGGAATTTATATGTTAAAATGCAGAATGTGTTTGTAATCTGGTAAGTATTATTGTCAACAGAATCATTAACTAGATATTTGATTAGCTATCAAAATTAGGGCTCAGTCCTCAAACACTTTATCTGTTGAATGACTCTGTTTGGATAACCGCCCTGAGTAACATTTACTTTAGGTACTTTCAGAACCGAGCTCTCATACAAAAAAAGTGCCACGCAAGCAGCCTACCCCAGTGCTCCCCAGTTTGCACTTGAGCACTCTCTGGATCAATGCCTGGTCACTAAGAGGGATCTACGCTGGCTGAAACACTTGAACTGGTGCTGAGTCCAGGTTCTTGTGCCCACACGGTCAGTGCCACACCAGTGCGGTCTAGATCAGAGCTGGCTTGTCTAGTGCTAGTCCTGTGATCCTTGTGTCAGTCCATGGTATGACACAGCTGACATACCTTTATCATCTGCTTCTTTTTGCCAAAAACTAGAATTGCACCAAGTTTTAAAAATTCAGAAGTAACTCATGTCAAGTTAACGTGTTACTTCCATGTGCATCTGCAAAGACAAACCCTCTCTGTGCCCGAAAGTCTGAAACGTTGGTTTTGGTACCGCTCAGGTGAGTGTACCTCTGAACTTTCGGTGTAGAAATGAGAACAAAAATCAGCCAGTTTAGCTCAGGGAGATAGGTTCCTTGTTGTTAAGTAACCATCATGTTGTTCAATATCACTCCTTAGCATTACTTAATTTCCTGGTACGGATGCAATTAGTATGACCTGACATTGAACTGTGAATAAAATCAATTTTTCAAAAGAAAGACTTAGAAGAATGCATTCCATTTAATTCCATTTTGTTTCCTTTTATTTTGTTTTTTTTGCATCCTTTATCCCTTTGTGCATTATTTGCCGTTTTGTCAACATTCACTTACACTAGGGTTTTTCTTTCAGATGCTAAAACTTTGAAATGCTCTTTTGCTCAAACAGAAATATTATTCACCCATTCTTTTTTGCCTGACTTCTTATAAACTGGATGACTTTACAAGGTTTTGCTTTAAAAATTAATTTCTCTATTAATTTTTCTAGAGAAAATATACTGCCTTTCAGGAGGAAAGCTTAAAAAAAAGATTACATCTCTGTTAGGCTTTAATTTTTCTAGGACTAATCCATCCACTACAGCTCAACATCTGCAAGCCTCAAGAACAAGTTGTCATACCTCAGACAAGCACAGAGAAGTGAAGGAATTTTCTAAGAAGCCAGATATAATTTCATGGCAGTGAACTTCTACCCTACGAATACTGAGGAATTGTGGCGTTCCGCTTCTCATTATGTATGCCCACAAGAGAAATATTAAACTAGACTTTTCTTTGACTGTTGCCTTCATTCTCTCCTTCTCTTGTACATACTTATAAAATAAAGATCAAACTTCCCTGAATCCTTTTTATCTACTTTGAAGTCTAAGGAAAACTTTTTGGAAATTCTATTTTCATCTCTGTGAATTTATTCTCTAATGTTTCTAACTTGTCAAATATGGACTGTGTTGTTCAAGGAGCAGTTAAGTTAAAAAAGATCATCTTTGAATCTATGTGAATGGACAATCATTCTCACCATTCATAGAAGCCCTCAAAAATGGAGGCTTTTCTATACTCTTATTACAATTTCTTTTGGACTGGTTCTGAGGCGTGTCCTCTAGATTCTGTGGAGGGGGGCAAAATAGCAGATTTTATTCCTTTTTCTGCCCAGCAAATTAGTTTCAGTATGTAAAAGAAGCAAATCCTACAACTTTGGACACCTCTTTCAATATTCTTTCCCTGTTCCTTTCCCAGAACTCATTTTTTTTGCCTGAAGAGTTGAAAAGGGGGGAGATATTGTGATTTTAGGATAGACAAAAACTGTTCAATGCAGAGCTATTGTCCAAAGATGGGAAGATAGAGATACTGCCTTTCGCTGGGGAAGTGCAGGGTGTGTTGGGCTGGTATCCCTTGGGTTAGTTGAAAGGAGCCCGAATCTCTGACTCTTCTTAGAGAAGCACAGAAGAGACACCATCTCCTGCAGCATTTATGACCCTTGTCTAGCAAAGCAGTCCTCAGGCAACACCTTGGTGAATCTGGGAAGAAACCTCTAATTAGAAGCTACACATGCACCTTCTGCTTGGTCCCACTGCCCCACCTGCAGCTGAGCCCTCCTCCCCCCCGGGCAGGGTGCTGCAGCCTAGCCCCCTGGAGTCACCCTCCAGCATCTCAAAATTGCCCTGTGAGATGGATCTGTGTCCCACTGCAGAGATTCAGCCCCGCTCCTGTGGCAGTAAATGCTCTTCTTTGGTTTTGTCTACAAAACCGGCTTTACTTTCATATTTTCCCAAGCACCCGAATCCAACTTGTCTTGCACAACAGTGCTTCTCAGCCCATCTCCTGGGACCTACTGCTGGCCTGAAATAAAGCATCAAATCATCTTCCCAGCTGTTTAATGCTGTAGGCCAGCTGGGCCCTTTAAAGAAAATTCAAGATGTGGGCAACCAGAATCCTGTTTTAAGAGTGAAAAAGAGTCTGATTTTCCTGGTGGGAATATGGGAGGCATGATGCTTTTGCAGTGAAATAGCATTAGGGGAAACTTGTGTGGCTCCAAAAACAACATAAGGAGCAGTGCTACTCTCTGAGGATGGTCCTCACCCAGCTTCCATCTCATCTGCAAAACCACTTTTTCCCTTTTGCACTTGATGGTCAGAAAAAGGCTATTCATTTCTTCAAAGATGGATGACACGTTGGTGAAGATCCACTTGGGTTTGAAGTGGGTGCAGATTGATCTGGGATGGTCTAAACACTGTCGTAGAAGTTGCATGGATATTATAGCTCTAAGAGATTCCAGAACAGACATATAGATATTTCTACTCTGTAAATGTACATATCTAGTGACGGATGTATATAAACACACACATTCTATTTAGACCTCATCAAGAGGCTGGTAACTGTAGGTTTTACATCTCTTAAGTGACCAGTTTTATGAGGCAAAATACTTAACTCAGAGATCTGAAAAGGCATTGTATGGCTATGGTTTTAACAGAAAAAAAAATTTAAAAGCCTTCAGCAACGAAGTGCTTAGTGCAAGATTTCAATTCTCATCCTTACAGCTATTACATTTCAATTTGATGCAGTAAAAGATTTTGCTGATCCTAAACTAGTGAACAGCAAGAAGGAAATGTCTTTCTCTCCTCTCCCCCTGCCTCCTTTGAAGCAGGTGGTTATTGTTTTAAATTATTAGGTATCTAAACTTGGCCACCATCCAAGATATGTTATGCAGCTTAGGTCCTCAGCTCCAGAGTGAAAAGCACACACCCAAATATTTGATCAGAGAGTATTCTTCTAGCTTCACTGACAAAGACAGACTGAGATGACAATACAGATTACAATTTTCTTTCAAAATCAAAGAGGGTTTTTTTGTGTTTTTTTTTTTTCCTGACAAAATTAAATCATGCTCCCTCAGAAAGGTCCAATGTGTCCCCAGCAAACAGAAAAATTCCTCAGGGATCCAAATTAAGACTAAAACAAGGGCAGCTCACAGCAGTGCATAGACACTGCCTCTTGAGTGTTTGATTGCCTGTGTGAGTTTTGCATCTTGCATGTTATTGTTTATCAAAGACCAATCAATGAGAAGGGAAATTAGAGGAGAGGAAGAAAGGAAAAGAAAAAAGGAGAGGAAGAGAAATCCTGTGCATATGTGAGGCCAAAGGATATTGCCTTTCAGGGTTCATGCACTGTTATCTTTAATTTTTATGGTATTTAAAAAGAATGGTAATGAGTATCAGAGTTAAAATGCAAGGTCTGACAATTTCAGAGAAAATACATTGCCCAGAATTAGCTAAGGCAATGGCCCCCAAGGCTTTTCTAGACCAGTGAACCACCTTTAACCCTCAGCTGCCATGTGCCCTTTGAGGGACTTGCCAGGGCATTTTTCAAAGCAGGGCCTAGAGCAACTGTGCAAATTGCACTTTGCTGAAAACCTCCTCCTGTCAAATCAGAAAAACTACATGGAAAATAGCAGCATGGAATGCTTGGACACAGTGTAAGTTTGTATGTTTTTCTGTTTATTATAGTCTATAGCCCATTCATGACTACTTCAGTGGTTTTTGAGCCACTACGGAGCCATGGGCTACAGATTGTGGACCACTGAGCTATGGATCCAGTCCTCATTAAAGAACACCTGCCAGGGATTATTCATCCTTCAGGGTAACTTCCATACATTAAGAGTTCTGCTGGTAGGAAAACATGAAATAAAAATCTTTAAAAGCACTGGATTGCTGGGAGGTGGTTTGCTGTTGCACGTTGGGCTAGTTCAGCTGATGATGTCAAAGAAGTTTGTTGTACTTTAATATTACTTTACTTGGAAACTGGAAAGCCGGTTCTTTCCTGAATTTATTTTTAAAACTAATGCTCCCAAGACTTATTCTACCTTGTAACAGGGGCAAAGATGGTTTGTGGGATTTTTTAACCTTGACAGAAGAAATGGACACAATTGCAAAGCTGGGTTGCAATTTCTTATAGCTACCGACTTTACTGGCAAGTATTTCAGTGTATTTGTCTGCTTACACATGCCCAGAGTTGTTTATGTGTGTTCAGTATCATCCTATTAAATATTCAGCAAAAGAGGATGTGCTAAAATGCCCGCTTACCCTGGTAGCTATATGAAACTAGGATATTTTTCCTGTCTGGGGGTTATCAAACATTAACATTAGCCAACCCTAATGAGTGTGGGTGAAAGAGGAGACGGTATGCAGGAATAGATTTGAAGTTTGGAAAATGCAGACAAATATACCTGCAAATTTGGTGGGCGTGGTGATGCAAAGCATTAAGAGATTGGCTCTAGCACCAGTTTGCTACCTCTGACCTGACACAGTGGCTGTTCATGGGCCACTTAATATAATGACAATGTTGACCTGAGATCCTTCCTGTGAGGCACAAGAATGAAAGAAAAACAGCCTTCCCATTGACTTTCTTTAATTTTGTGCAATTCGTCAGACACCCAACATTTTGTGAGATATTGATTTGTGTTGCTGGTTTTCTTGATCCTTAATGATATAATACTATGTAAAACATTTTAAAGAAAAATGTAGTAATCTTATATCAGAACAAACTGCTCTGTCAATAAGAATTGTAAGTGCACCACAAAACCAACTCACCCTTAACATGACAGCAATTTCTTCAGTGACATTTACGAGCTCATTGAAAGAACAGTAGCAATTTTATTCATTGTTTGGGGCTTAGTACCCAATGTATAATGAAAGTGTTATGAAAATTAGAAAGTGCATGTAATACAGCTCTTTTGTAGTGTAAATAACACAACCATTTAAATTATACACATACTGGAATTATATTCTACTCCTATACACTATACACAAACTAGAATAAACCTTTCACCAAACTAAGCTGTATTTTAATTAGAAGAGTGGTAACAAGCCTTTAAAACCAGCCAACACTGTATTTTGGTTTTAACTCAGAAATTCTGGGGCTTTATGAATTCATGACAGACCCTTAGGGATACATTTTCAAAGCACTGCACAGGATTTTAGCCATGCAAATCCCATTAAAATCAGTGGGAGACATGTGGCTAAAACCCACGCAAGGCTTTGGAAGCAACATGCCCCTTAATGTTATCTAGACAGTGTTTCGGCCTGTGAATTTCCTTGCTTCCAATTTTTACAATCAAATTCAAAGGGAAATAAAATTTGCCATGGGGATATGGGAATTTTAACAGGATGCAGCCTTTTTTAGCTCCAGAAAACTGGTTCTGATCTATCAACGACATTAACACACAGTAAAGGTATTTTCGGCCTTTGCTTTACAGGCTTAATCTGCACCCGGCTATTCTGACATGTGATTAAATGATTTTACTATGCAACTATGTAGCCAACTGACTTTGCAAATACATATAATGTGCTTCTCAGCAGATTATAAATTCTGTTGATGAAGTCTTTGAATTGAGTAAACTCCTTTTGGAGTGATGATTGTGTTTGACTTCAGTACTGTGATAACCTGAGTGATATCCTATTTGCTGCTGGGCATTTTAGAATGACTCAGATACACTATATAAGTCAGAGATCAGGTATTCTCAGGTAAGAGCAGTAGCTGATCAGCATGAGCTTTAGACAAGCAGATCTTGCTTGAGTGGCAGGGACAACAGACAGGATCTGCAACAGGGCAGAGATGGACAGAGATGATGAGCTTGGGAGCCCATTTTACTGTTAGCTGAGGAGAACTTAAGCCTTGGTCTGAAGCAGGCTGAGAAATTAAGCTTTCTTTAGACTGTGTGTCTATCATTAGCCATCAAATACGGAAGCAAAAAATAGTACGTCTGAAGAGGTTACTCAAACAAGTGCCAGGTCCTTTATTCAAATCCAGCTTGCATTCAGTGAAGTAGAAACTCCTGATTTGGAAGGTTTTTTGATACTGAAAGTCACAGGGAAAACCTGGATCTGCAAGAATCTGCACATGTAATAAAACAAGGGCAATGAGAACGACGTTCCTGGTCATCTGCACGACACGTGAAAACAGAGACCAAAATTTGAACCCTGAGCAGCAAAATGACCAAATTACATGATTTTTGAGACCTGTAAATCCAAGTGTCTTGAAGAAGGCTAATTCCAAAGAAGCCTGCTTTCCATGGCTTAGACAGGAGTCAGAACTGCGACTAAAACACGGTCATTTTTACAGTATTTCTACAAAGTGCTGCAGCTCATCTCGGAGCGCATCGTGAGGGCATCTCGTCGCTGGGAGATGATGCTCCCGGGCCTTTCGGATTAAACGGGGCTAGCTATGGAGGGGGACACCTTATTTTCCGGGGTGCGGGCGCTGCCGGCCCCTCCCCGGTTCCGCACTAGGTGGAGCTGCAGCCCGACGCGGGGAACAGCCGCCGCCGCCCTTTGTCCGGAGCATCGCTCCGCCCGCCCTTCCCTTCACCGCCGGGTGGGAGGTTTGCTTCACATGCTGAATCTCCCGCCCCTTGAACGGTTTTAAGAATCCTTTCCTCGCGGGTTTGAGTTATTTTTTTCCCCTTAATTGTTGTTTCGGCAGAGCTTAAAATAAATTTTCCTAATTATTCCACCTAATGCTATAATCTCGGTATTAAGACGCATCGCTCCGCCCGCCCTTCCCTTCACCGCCGGGGGGGAGGTTTGCTTCACATGCTGAATCTCCCGCCCCTTGAACGGTTTTAAGAATCCTTTCCTCGCGGGTTTGAGTTATTTTTTTCCCCTTAATTGTTGTTTCGGCAGAGCTTAAAATAAATTTTCCTAATTATTCCACCTAATGCTATAATCTCGGTATTAAGACTTCGGGGGACAAAAAAAAAAAGATATTTAAAAATTAAAATTGTACTTCAATGTAATTTGCTGTGCAGTTGTCGGGAGATGTCTTTGCAATTGAGAGACGCTAAAGTGTGTTACTTTATCTTTCAGGTTTTCTTAATTCTAAATAGGATGATAGGTTTCCCCAAATTATATGACAACACTGTTCTAATGAATATAAACTTTGGGGTTCCCTCTCCCCCAGTTTTATCTTACTACATTGGCCAGGGGGAAAATATAAATAAGGCAAGTGCGATTTTTAATATTTTTTTCCCTCTCTTCGTATGTGCCTTTACTTTTTTCTACACTCTAATGACATTTGGCAGGCTCAACTGTGTAATGCTTGACTGGTTTTATTGTTGTGTGCTCCCAGTGGGGAATAGTTGACACTGCTCTCTGTTTTCAATTGATATCCATTTTCAACAATATTGCTTTCTATTAGATTCCTGCACAGTTTGTGCCAGCCAAACCGAATATTTACCACGTTGCCATCAAAGCCTCAAATCAACAAACATTAAAATAAGTAAAATATGCATTTACTATCTGACATTATCAAATTTCCCTTTCAAATTATTATTTTGACTATATTTTGCAACAAATGATTCAAGCATTAAAGATACAGTATTACCACTTCATGTAACTCAGATTGATTTTGAGTTTTAAATGATGGCATAAGAGGGTGCACAAAAAGGGGAAAACCTAATGCACTTATCTGCATTTCATTAGCTTCTATGATCACTTCTCTGAAAGAGGATGCACAGAGTTATACTGATTGTCATTTCCAATTTTTGTGTTGAATGACAGTGTTCCTTGTACAATCTTATTAATTCCAAGTAGTTTGCTCATGTAGTAAAATACCAAAATCAACCCCTGGAATCCTTAAATTTTGAGTTACCCTCTGAGCTTAGCAGCTTTTCTGGGAAAGACTTCTGTTGCTTGTCATTGCTTTCATAGCTTGGTGTCTGCCTCCATTTCCCAGCTCTCCAGCCCTGCACTGCCTCAGTTCCTTTCACCAACTGTTTTCACCTCTGAGACCTGTTTATCAGTTTCCCACACTCACCTCAGAGGCTTCACCACTAATGGTATGTCTTTCTAACTTTCAGTCTCAAGTCATGTATTATGTGCAGTTTTGTCTCTGTAAGCCTAGTTTAGGCAGTCAGTCTTGCTGACTTGCATGAAAATTGAGTGGATCAGGTAGCAAAACACTGTTTGTATACCTTTGAAGAAGGCTTTTTGTGATACCCTCCTCTTCTTCCTCCTTCTCCTCCTTGTGCATTTCCATCTTCTTTGTCATCTTTGTTTTCATCTTTAGAAGCTCTAAGCTCTCTGTCTTATGCAAAAGACCTTGGGAATTTGACAAGAAAAAGGCTCAAACAGAGACAATGCTGATGCTTCTTTTCCCTTGTGATCCCTTCCACCAGGGAAATGACTGAATGCCATTTCTGAAATGCCAGTTAGATCTTTAGGCAAGACACAGATTTCGAAGATCTTATGTTCCTGACTTGGGTCTGTTTTCCTCTGTTGGAGAAACTGAACATGAACTCTGAGAAGGGCTATGCTCTTGCTATCACCTCAGGAGCAGCAGCAGCAAAAGCTCAGGCTGCAGGAGGAGCTTCGGGACATTTTCCCTCTGGGAGGGAAAGAAACAGACCCTGTCTGCACTCCCCAGCACGAGGGTCGAGAAAGGTGTTGCTGACCCAGACACCTCTAAGTCATTAGAAGCCTAGAGACAGCCTTCCTCTGTCAGCACAAAGACTCAAGTCTTTTCCTCTCACAATATACTATAGTTAGCTGCAAGTCTTGCTGGAACCAGAGGATTTAGAAATATAACTAAACTTGCATAATGTTGAAGGTGACCTAGGTTCACGTAAGCTACTTGTTTTTAAACTTTCTTAATAAAACAACAACAACAACCAAAAGGTACCAACTACATAAAAAAGCATATAAAAGGTCTACAGTCAGAGAAAGCTGTCAAGAGCGCCAAATTAGGGAATGGAAAAACTGAGACTGTTGTGGAAATTTATTTGGCCCCTTTGTGTGCATAGCATTCTGATGTAATTTTGATCAAGTGATAATATTCTCTTTAATCCATAGGCAGAATGCTTTCTTCCCTGCGCAGGATGTTTGCTGAACTGGTAGTTATTCAATATTTTGTTTTTCCTCATCAGTCAATGCATGACCCCGGGCTTTATTTACCAAACACCATCCAAGCCCTGCACTTAATACAGAATTATTAATTTCCTCCTGGGCTGTTCTTTTACTCTCCTCATCAACAGTGCTTCACAATGGTTAATGGAGTTCTATATTTGGCCTGTGGCATAAGACTTTCAGTTTTCCTCAAATCGAGTGTGCGATATCCTTTCCTTCCCTGATATTTATTACCTTTCCATAATGGCACAGATGTGCAGAGGCCTGATCATAAATTGGTTTCATCTCCTGTGCGGATCCCCGAAGCCCCTGAAGTCCTGGAAGTGAAACGACGGCTCTTCCCCGGTGCCCCAGAGCTCCAGGTTGGGCAGGGGAGACCCTGGAGGGGAGTTCCAGCAGCCTCCCCCTCAACCACGGTCCCTTCACCCCTGCTTTGTGGTGTAAAAAGGACAAAATGTTCCATTGCTTTGTAATCTGTCTGGATGATTTGTGTTGTCATAGCTCGTATAGTGTGGAAAACACACTCAAATATAACACACACGAGCTGTCAGAAAGAGCTACCAGCCTAAGACAAATAACCTACAAAGGAAAAGCCACATGGTAGAGTAGAGACAGCAAAGCTCAAGAAAAAAAAAGTCAAAAGCTTTTGAAATGTGGGACTTGTCTTTTTTGCTGTCAGTCCTTAGGGCAAAATTCATTTGGTTATGACTGTGTTACAGAAAACCCAAGTTTTTTCTCTTTTGGAAGTTAAACAGGAGAGTTTGGCTGAGCCAAAGGTGTGAACATGATTTGCGCCTTAGTTTCTTTTGAAGGAAGGCAATTTATCATCACAGGTAAGAAGTGAGATAAAGACCCTTCTCCTGACCATGCGCAAAGCAAAGAAGCCCTACGCTGCTGCACAGCCCAGCTTGAGGAGCTCCAGCCTCAGATTTTCACCTGGTGGAGAGGAGGCTCAATGTTTTCACTTGGCATCAGAGCACCTTCGTATCTGCTCCAGTCCTTTATTCAAGTGCTGATCAAATTTGGTTAATTACAAGGGTAACAAACCACGGCATCCCAAGGTGCTCCCCACCACCTGTGAAATCCAGGGTATCTTGTAAAAGAAAGACATACACACAAACATTGCAGGGATAAAATAATGTTGCCTGAGAGCTGGTTATTTGGTGAGATAATATTATGGGATAGTGATTGCCTGTTAGATAATTGTGTGTGAAAGGGTATTTTGTCATACTTGTTTTGCTTTTTTCCTCAAGTAGGCTGAAAGCTGGAATGTATTGAGTTTCCAAAATAAAAAGAACTGGATTCTAAAGTGACTCCGCAAAAAAAAAAAAAATCAAAACACATAAATCACAGCATTCACATGAGAAAGGATGTGAAGGAAGTTCTGCAATTACCAAGGTAGATTCCACTTTATTAAGTGGAGGGGAAAATAAAGGTTTGTTTTGTGGTTTCAGATAGCTTTTAACATTAACTATATACATTTACCAATTGACAGAAAGAAAAGCATAGTAGATTATACAGCCAAGGCATGATTGAAGACATGTAGGCAGGGGGCAACTTGGGAAGCATTGATCACAATCTCATTAGGTCTGAGATTGCAGCAAAAATGAATGCTAAATGAGGATAAGGAGAACAAAAAGATGCTAGAGTCAGACTTGCATTTCTCCAGAGGATGAGCTACATGGTTGTAAAAATCAAATGGGCTGAGGAGTGAGACTTAGGGAACAGAAACCCCCAAGAACTAAAGACTAGAGAGATAAAACCTTGTGGACAACTCCTCTGCTAGCATGGAATGTACCAGGAAAAGACGAACATGTGGCTAAATAAGGAGTTTCATGGAGGCTGAAGGAAAAAAAAAAAGAGAGCAATGTGATAGGCAAGCAAGATAGGTGGAAAGGAGAAACTGTGTTGTCCAAAGAACTACATGCAAAGTGAAAAGAGAAACAAAAACAAAGCTGGTGTGCCAAGTAAAAATAGCCAAAGAAATCAAGCTAATTAGTATGAAGCAAACAAGCCTGACAGACTCGCTGAGGCCAGGCAGAGGGTGGAGAGGGGAGGGCAGGTAAGAGGTCAAACGAGCTCTTTGCTATAGTATTCATTTAACAAGATGAAGGTCACATCTCAGAAAGTGTGATAGATTTTTCTGCATGGGGAAAGTGAAATGTCATCAAGAATTATGGTTATGTCGTAGCGGTACTCTCATAATCTTGACAAGTCTCTAGTCCTTGCTTAATTAGTAGGCCTCATGTTTGTGAAGGGGCAAATATAATAAGAAAAGCTAGCTGAAGATATTTAGCAATTCTGAGGAGATGCGTGACATTTTCCTCATTGTATTTTCCTGTCCCCTGTGCATCAGCCACAAAATTTTAAATTGTCTGCGAGAAAAGGAAGTTGGTGGAAGATGAGTGGCTTGTATATTTAATCTGCATCATCTGATGCCTCAGTGACTGTCTATTATTGTCAAAACACAACAAAACACATACACATGATTTCTTCAAAGCATACAAATAGCTCTACTGAAATCAATGGAATTACTCTAGTGCTTAAAATTAAACATTTTCTCTAGGACTGTATCACAGCAAAAGCTAAGTGCTAGTGTAACGAGTCAGAGTAAAATGATATACTTCTTTTTAAATCACTAGGAAAGATGTGCTAGACCTGTAGTGGGGTGTGAGCTCGGGACACTCCAGTGGTAGAAAATGAACCCAAGAAGTCTCTAATGGGCACTTGTACTCCCCTAGTCTAAGAATTATCTCATTCCTGGGGTCGTGATTTTTGCACTTAGCACAACTGGACAACAGCTCTCCTGATGCCTTACTCATGCTGTGATGATATGATCAAGATGATCAAGAGGAATATGGTTCTCTACAGTTATTCACGTAAGTTGAAACTTAAGTAAAACCAGGCTGATGGCTGGAAAAAGCTAACAATTCAACAGCCTCCTCCTCGCCTTGAACACCCTGTGAAGAAGGTATTTCAAAGTATTTAGCATTTGCAAATACGATTAGATAGATTGATGTATTCTTGGAGAAATGTACATTATATTTGGCATAATTTATTTTGGAGAAATGTAAAATAACAGTAAATCTTCCAACAAAACAGAAAACTCTGTGAAGGATGTTACAGACTCCAAACAAAAAAACAGATGAATGCTTTTTGTCATTTTCTGGTGTTTGTTAGATCAGAAGTCTTGTCTACTTAGTATGGAAGGGGGAAGAAAGAAAAAGATAGGAATTGATAGAGGCTTGAAAAATCTTGAATGGCCTGTCAAGAGCTCTTACTGATGAAAGTTAAAGGCAACACTTGTAAAAATGAATTACCTGTGCTATTTTTTATACAGCACACAGTTTAATAGTGGACCTCAATCTATTTTATGAGACAAATACCTTAATATACATGATTTGCAAAAAGAATGCAATATTTACCCAAATAAGAATAACATCTTCAACTGCATTTAGTGCTAATTTAAAATGACAAGGGCTATCAATCCTCAAACTCCTCAGTATAACCTAATCACCAGCTGGGGTCAGGCCAACATTTGCTTTCTAGCAAAGTATTGTAGAAATAGATGAATTGCTTTGCTCTCCAGAGCATTCAATATTGGCTGCTTCTGGAATCAGAAAACCAGCCTTGAGGAAGCATCACAACATCTTATGCCTTTTTCATTATTAGTTTTTATTATGTCCTTAGCTGCTAATATTTTTAAGTGTGTCACTTTCCAAGTTCTGTTACTTTCTTTTATGTATATTAGTTTAGAACATGTAATTTACTGTTCTAACCTCCAAAAGACCCTGGAAAACAAAATCTGCCTCTCAAAGGTCTTTTTACCTTAGGTATACAAATTTGAAGAAAACAAATAGGCTGAAGTTAATTGCCAGAACAAATGAAAAGTTTGGAAAGATTATTGTTTTTAGGAAATTAAAAGTAAATTACCTGAGCCAAAAGGCAAATAGTGTGCATGGTAATAGATTTCCTGATGAAGAAAAATCTCTGATCATAAGTAATTATCATGATAGAGTTTAGCTTTATCTTTTTTTTTTTCTGAGTGAATACAAACTTTGCAGCTTTTGTACAGTCCTCTCTGTTTTTTATGTGTTCCTTCTTCAACTTATTACTAAAAATGGTGCAATTCAGTGCAAATTAGTTTGACTTTTTTCATTTGTCTAAGCAAAATGCTGTGCTGACAAAGCAACAGAATGAAACTGTTTTCAATTGTCTGGATTTTGGGTGCTGATTTGGATACCCTCCAAAAACTTCAGAAAGGGTCTGCTTTTGAGAAGACATAGTAGACATCCAACTCTGAGGGAAAGATGAAATATCTTTTAAAAGAGTTTCTCACACTAGACATCTAACTCGTCATTTTAAAAAACGCAGGTCTACAAAAGTGTATTGTGTGGTTCCTTTTTCTTTTTTTGCTACTAGCTAGAAAACAGCAAAATGATTTTACCTTTTCATAAATAAATGGACTTCTGAGTAGTCCATTGGGAAGTGATGGATGACTGTTCACCATTCCAACACATTCTCACGAGCTCTCATAACATAATACCACAGCATGGGAATTTTTGTATAGAACACAAACATACATACATATAATAATATCTGTCAACTGCTGCATAAAATCTTCCCAAAGATATTTGCAGAACATCTTCAGCATGATAGTTTCTCACTACTATTACATGTAGTTTGAAAAGCCCGCAATAGTATCTTTGAAACCCAAGATGTTTTTTCCTCCTAAGTGCACACACTTAACTTAAAAAATGCTAATATTTTATTGTAATTACTACCTTTATCTCATTCCCAGTTCCCTCTGTCCCCTTACTCTCTAGACAGCAGAGCAGTATGGAAAGATACGTACACAGCCAGAACTGGAGCACTGCAGGATAGTACCTTTCTACTGTCCCTTCCTTAATTCAGTAGTAATATATACAGCATGGCCGAAGAATATAGAAAATTCCAAATCGAGCAATTTTCTCCCCTTTGTGCCCCAAAACAGCAGCTCCTAGCTTTCTCTATTATTTCACCAATGACTACAGGCATGAATTGAAGAATTAACCCTGTATGTGAATTAATTCAGTCTCTACAATATCTTAAAAGTATGCACTTCTTAATCAACTTCTTATCACCCTGAACTGTGACTGCTAGAGGTTGTGATGTGAATCACAATTTACAGTGGTCTGGAATTTCTTCATTTAGATTTTTAAATTATTCTCAGGTGACATCTCTGATATAGAAGTCTTTATCTGTCTTGCTGGTGCTCTTCCTTTTACAGATCTTTATTATAGTGTTCCAGAAAAGTTAGTTGTTTAAAAACTTACCTGGAGAGTTGATGAAGGCATCCTGAGACATACTCTCTCAGTGCTGCTGGGTCTGTCTGCACAGCACTTAGATTCACTATGTTGCAGGCTTTGGATCCTTGCAAGAAGTGCATTCAGGTCCAGATTGGACAATGTAGTCTGAGAAGCGCTTGAACAGATGGTGGAATTATTCTTCTGCAATGTTGCTTAGAAATTTCTAATAATTCTTTTTTTTTTCTCCCTTAGCATTTTCCTCATTCCTGTCACCTCTCTGCAGGGCTCTCTCCTCCAGTGAGAGAAATGAAAACATAGACCATTTCTCCTTTAGGTAGCTTCAGGAAACTGTGGGTCGTTCAAAGAAACAACCCAGGATGTCATCAAGATTATGTACCTTCAGAGTTATTGTCAACACCTCATGAGCTAGACTGATGCCAGTCATGAGGCTCCTTCTATGGCCGAGTATTCTATGGCTGAGTCATTTGAAATCTCCCCAGGTCAGGCTGAGTTTCTGAGTAAAACTGGACTTACGTTTTGCAGATGGCCAACAGTGGTCACCAATAAAAAAATAGGAAGTAAAAATTTGTGAATTCAAAACTAAATTAGCGCCAAACTGGTAAAAAAATTTATATAAACCATAGTGATCTGATCCTGCAGATACCTTGGATGTCTGTATACACAGATAACTCAACTTTATGAAAGTTGAAGTCTGAAAGAAAAAATTTCTTTGTCAGCACTTGTCCACATTCGCGTTGCAGATGTATATTCTCTGAAAAACATTGAAAACTAGAGATTTGTAGCTCTTGCAGTACCCATACAGTATATCTATGCCATGTCTATCATGTTCAGTTCTTTTTAAATACCCCACTTTGAGAGGCAGTATGTTTCTGCTGGCCTTTTCATTGCTTCAGAAACTCCTTTTCTTGAGTGAATCCTCACACTGTGGATGCTTTACTTTGCCCACTTTTTCCATGTCTTTATTTTTTTTTCTTGTGGTTTTATTTTCCTTCAAAGTTGTTGGAGGTTGAAGGTGAAGTTATCCCCTGTTATATCTGAAGTTCACTGTTGCAGCTAAGGGTCCAGCTCTTGGTGCAACAGGATGCAACAGGAGATGCCATACAAAGACTGTTTCTAGTCACAAAATTAAAGTCTCCAGGACATTTAGGGTTGGCAATTCAGCCAGTGACTTCTCCCCAGGACCATATCCCTGAGAGTGACAGCCACTGTGGGTCCTACCTCATCTCTCAGTGGTACCTGGGATACAGGCCAGCTTTTAAGAAGTGACCATTCTGGCATTTTGCCCTCAGCAATGGGGACTATTTGCAATGAAAGATCCAAGAGTACATCAATCTTCTTTTCCAGCTCATGAGGCTGAACATCTGCTTAGATCATTATCCTTATCAGACTGATGGTTTTCTTCTCTCTTCCCTCTGCTCCCAGGGAAACCAAGGCAGATCATCCACTATCAAAGGACAAGACCATTTTTCCTAAGTACTAAATGGAAAAGACAGTTTCAAAGGCTTTTGTATTTACAAGACTTGGTGAAAGAGTCATCCAATCCATCCACATTTTTTCAAGGAAAATTAGACTAGGACTGTTTCATTGCCTCAGGAAGACCCTTCACTATCCCCTGGCCAGAATGTCAAGGCAGCATTTAACGATTAATGAAGCCATAACGAACAACTCACAGTCTTATGCACCATTTAGAATTACGCAGCTCCATGATTATCACATGAGATTAAAAGTTTATCTTTCTTGATCTCTTAGAAAAACAAATCTAGACTGTGGTAAAAGCCATTGTTTAAAAGAGAGATCTCTCTGTCTTTTCACCCTAGAAGCTAAATAGACAGAGAATCCCTTGCAGCCTATCTGTTTGACAAATATTTTTCTAGATGTGAAAAGTTGAAATGTATACAGAGAGTATGATGTGTGTTTTCTTCCCCCTTTGATATCTCCTTTTTCCACTCCTTATAACCTTGGATAAAGTTTTCCTTTCAGTGTTTCTGAGTCTCATTTAGCGTCCCCCATTTCTGCATTTGGCAAAGTCAGGAAGGGTGCTCTTGCTGAAATCTGTGATGCAGAGTCATATGTCTTCTCCATGGTTCTCTGCTGCTGTGTAGAAGAGAGCCACTTGCCAGCACCAGTAGTTTTCCTCTACATCCTGATATATCCAGGGTAAGGACTAAACTGAGCAAAGGATGTGGAGGATGACCTGACTTTTTCCCCCAATCATGTCAGATCACTCAGCGGTCTTAGCCCTCTGTAACCTGTTACTCCTCTTAGTAACTGATCTGCACTGGAGCCAGCCTAGCTGGGAATTTTCCGTGGCTGCAGGAGCTCCAAGGAGGCACAGGGAGGATAAGAGAAAAACACATTGACTCTTGCATATGTGAAACTCCAGACGGGAAACATCCTCTGTGCCTGGGATCTGGAAATGCAGTCAGTTTAAAGAAGTGTAGGAAAATCATCAAAGCTTTTCAGTGGCCTCCTACTGCTCATGTCTCTTTTCCAATCATGCAAATGTGCCGTTGTAGCCTGTGTAGCCAGTGAGACAGGACATTCCCAGGGGCGGAGGTCAGGTTGTTGCTGCAGTTGGGCCAGCAGCCTTGCAAGGTCAACCTTGGACAATGCCCAACACGATCTGGGCACACAGATTGGGCACTTTTGGGTGCCCACGCTGTACACGCTGTGCAGCTAAGCAGAGCATTTGCACCTTCTGTGCTGTCAGCATAGCACTTTTTCCAAGTGCTATATACTCTCACTTCAGGATTATAAAAAAGAAATTAAACTGGAGCCCATTAAGCCTGTTTACTCTCTGCTGCAAATATTTTTACCATGTAGTTTTGTGTGCAGGAAGTGCTGTAAACTTCAGCATTGCTTCTGGCTCCTTTGTAATCACTCTGCTGATTATGAGTTGCTGCCTTTTGGCAATTGCTGCTTGCATAGTTGTTATTTCTGCTAGTAGGAGGGTAATAGAGGGGAAAAAAACGTGCAGACCACAGAGACCTCAGGACAATTAATGTCTTTCAGCAAAGCAGAGTTGGGTGCAAGATAAACTGGCTGAATCCAAGGCTTGTGGCAACTCAGTTTCTATCTTCGCCCTCCTGCAATGGCTTTATCTGCAGAGATACATGTCGAGAAACTAGACAAACCAGTTGGGACTTGATCACAGTATATCAGAAGAAACGGTGTTGCCCGAGAGATGGATTACAGACATCACAGCAAAGTCTGTTCAAAAAAAAAAAAAGAGCAAAACATTAAACTGTAAGATAAAACTAAAATCACCTGTTCCCTCTGTATGCAAAACAGTAATCCGAGAGAAGATCGCCATGGTTATGTGATAGCTGATGTCTTTTACTTATTTTATGGGATCATATAAAGCTTCATATAGTAATGTGAGTGTTATAGGACTTAGTGTATTAGTATTTTCGTTATGATCTCATATTTTTCAGAAGTTTACAACCTGTCTGTTAGAACTGATGTGGAGGCTTTGGGGCTTGCTTACCTTAGCTCAGCCTGAGGCACTGACCCCCTCTGCAACCTGAGAAACTAGGCATTTACCAGTCTGGCACTGGTGTGGTGGGACTAATGGGAATCTGTCAGTGGGAGAGGGAGATTGGACCTCATTGATTTACTTTAGAAGAGCTGATCAGGAGAGGAGAAGCACGTACATATGGAAAACTTTATCCGACAGAATTCTACAGCCATCACGGAACTGAGTAAATCAGTTCTTTGTTAGACTGCTGATAGCAGATGGCTAACTGAAGGCATTACTCAGCAGTATTTTCCGTTTCTCTCCTCTTTTGCTGTTCAGTTCTGTCTCTGGCTGGAAAGAACACATAAACCCAAGTCCTTTAGTTTGGAATTTCTAGATAAACTTCAGGTTGCTCCTGTTGGCTTCCCCCCTGCATTTTCCTTTTTGGTCAGTTGAAATCCTATTAAGACTAATTTCATGATACCCTCTCTATTTAGCTGCTCTCCATCTTTTTTTTTTTTTCGGTGTAGGTCCTTACAGAAATCTATCATTATGAAACTCATGTTTGTATCCTCTTTATCTATCTTGTGTTTTCTTTTCATCTTACCCTGTGCTTTTTCTCTTCTTACTTAGTCCAGTGGCAGAAAAAGGCTATTAATTATTCCTAGCATTTCTGTTTGCTTGAGAGTGCTGACAGACTGATTGTGTTTGTTCACATTAATGTGTCTCACTAGATTGTAATGGGGCATTTGATGAGATTAGATTCAAATTTCAAGACTTCACATCTGCCCTTGTACAATCTCTTAGTTTTTCCTCAAGAAGATCTAAATTTAAAAATGAATATGAACTGTCTTCTCTGAACCCACTTCTTGATCTCCAGAACTAACTAAAACTATTCTGTGGGGTAGATATTTTTGAGCTTTTACTTCTGCGTATAGTCTGAGTGAAGCCAATGCGTTATGGAGCAAGCACTGCTAGCCAACAAGTCGGTGTGAATGATCACAGTGAGTCTAGTTAGAAATGAACTTGACATGATGGGATCCAAACCTGGCTTTTTTAAAAGTAGGAAATCCAGGATAATACCTCACCCTCATACTTGCCTCAGCAATTTTGTGAAGGGTCAAGTTAAAAAGTAAATTTTGCTCACAGCATTGCTTTTAATTGACTATTCTCATTCTCCAGTCTCAGTTCTTCAGGAGAGTATGTCTGAGCAGATGGCTTTGACTATAGCATGGGCTATGTACCACATAAGAGTACTCTGGCAAATATAGTTAGGTATCTGTCTGATATGGATGACAAGAGACAGTGAAATATGTGAGAGTGTGAAGCTGAAGTGTGGTTACTTCTAAATGCTGAATTAGCTCCGGTTCCATTTTTGTTTCAACAGTTGTTACTTTCTGTAGGAGCTTTAAAGCAAACTGAACTCGACTTTTAATTTTACTGTGGGAGTAGGATGAGCGACCTTCGATTTTCTGTAGATACTCTCATAGCAGGAAGAGGTGAGAGGTTTAGGAGACAGCCTGATGGGACACAGCAGTCAGAATCTGGGGAGTGAGGAGAATGCCATGATAAAGCATGGTGGTTAGTGGTTTTCATGACTGTAAAACCAATTCATCTCAATGGTACCTGGTAGAGTAGTTAAGCCAGTGTTATTATCTCTAGTTCTTCCTGAAGAGGAAACAGAAGTGAGGTGCTGACATGATGCTGCGAATAATTGTCAGAATTTTGGTGTCAGTATGGGGAAATTAAACCTTCCTGCCCCTGTTGTTTAGTCTCTCCATCAAGCTGGAGCGACATACAATAGGTGACTTGGCTAGTCAGAATTTTTGGGCTATCATTTGGGAATAATTAACAAAAATCTCCTTTTCCTTTCTGATCTTGGCTTAATTCCTCAGAGTCTTCTTTGTGTTTTTTTTCTTTCCTGCATGAGGCAGTGGCGTTCTTTGGGAAAAGGCTCATATGAAGAAATGGGTTTAGACTATATCTGAAGGACATTGCAGCTTGTCAGTTTGATATCCTCTAGAAATGAGAACCATAGTGGGAATAGTTGGCCAGGTGTTGTGTGAGCACTAGCTCCTGCATGGACTTATGTGGCTGCCTATTTCCAGTTCTGGTGAAAACTAGGAAGCCTAAAATGAGATCACTTGTCTGAAAGCTTGACTTAATCCTTGAGGAGCTCTACAACCACATCCTCAAATTTGCTTCAGTATTCCCGAGAGGCTGCTGAAAAGAGAAGATGAAGATTTGGCAAAGCTAAATACCCATAGTCCTATGAGAACAAGAATTTTTTAACATTTATTTGTCACTATTTATCTTTAGATAATTCTCTCGTTTGCATGTTTGGAAGCCAAGCGAAGCTGAAGTTACTAGGCATAGACATTGAAAAACAGAGAATGGCTAAAGTAATGTGTGAACCATCTGTGCAGCTGGACATCATTTCTCTAGATGATGAATGACCAATATATCTTCAAGAACTGGAATGGACTCATGAATGATTTGCATAAGGAAAGGAGATTATATTTGTCAACTCCCACTGTCTGGTTGTTAAAACATTTAATTTTTGAAGCAAATATATTTTTTTTTCACCCTTGCTACTCCTTGCAGTAGGGAAGAAACTCTGTTTACACTTCTCAATATCTTCTCTTTGTTCTTTTTCATGTCCATCTTCAAAAATCCATTTTTGTGATATCTACAAAATGTTCTTGAGATTAATAGAGAGCTAAAACTCTGCCTTACTAAGATAGCCAGTGTTGTTTTCTTCCCCCTTTTTAGTTCCGTTCTCTCAGTAGCTATCTGTCATCCCCTGGTCTATGCTGAGATTAGAAATTCTTAGAGACAAAGACTGCAGGTCCATGAGTAGGGGTCATAAAATAACAATTATAATAATTGTTAACTTATACTTCTGAGATAAGAGTGATTTCTAGACATCTTGCTTTAAAAGCAAAGATATATGCTCTTTCCATCATTGTTTCTCTTGGAAACTCCATGATCCTGTTTCCAGCATGAAAGCAATTCTCAGACCATGTATGTTTGTGTGTATACCTTATAACAGAAATATTTTCTCAGGGAGCTATAATGTTTCAGTTGCCACTGCAAACATGTCAGAGGAGTATGTGAAACTGAGCTGACACAGTGCAGAAGCTTTAATGGCAATTACTCCTGAGACACATACATTGGACATTTAATTAGTAACTCAGCCAGTTATATCATGGAATCGGAGATAGTAAGAGATTTCACTGTGATTCCTTAGACAAACAATTTAACCTTTTTTTTTTCTTATTAGGATAGTGATACTATGCTATGACACTGGGCATATGACAATGACTAGGGCAACAGGTAAGGGGGTGTGAGCTGACAACCCTGTAACTGGAGATGGGTGAGGGATTCCTTTGCACAAAGGGTTAAATCCTGCACATTGCCCATCGGTGTTGTGTTCCTGGTGCTGCTTGGGCAGGACCTTGCTGTAGGAAAACATCACAATAAAAACTAAGGGCAGACAGGAAGACCCTTGTCTCCCACCCAGGTGTTTCCCTGTGCTGGTTTCCTGCCCCAAAGGAAGGTGGTGTGTCCACTTCAGTGGAAGACCCATCTTGTCTCCTTGTCCTCATGGGCCCAGGTGTGAACCAGCATGGGAAAGGGGACAGAAGGAGGGGATGGGGGCAGGCTAGGCAGATGTTTGCACACCCTGCTCTCTGAACCAGGGCATCTGCTGCCCAGATGTTGCCAGATGTGGCCATGCCCTGTAGCAGAGCCAACAGGTACCACAGGGACAACAACCGTACAGAGTGGGGGTGAGGACGCTGTCCCTGCATGGGCTGTACTCCCCTACTGCTGATGCCACAGGTGCCCATGACAGGAAAGGCTCCAGCCCTTCCCCAGCACAGCAGGATCCGTGGAAACCTGTTTCTTCCAAAGAGGTTCTTGATCTCGATTTTGCCATGTGGAGGATAACCCCCTCCACCAGGTAAGGGTAGAACCAACTACATTTGTAAAGCGATTCCTGTGCTTGAGGAATGACTCCT